>NC_041058.1:34257864-34532065 GCF_900634775.1 Gouania willdenowi
ACTTTCACACACATATAAGAGCCATTTTTGTTTTTGTGTACCTTCAAAATAAGAGTGCGAACAGTGCGACTGCTGCCTGTGTGTGTGTGTGTGTGTGTGTGTGACGAGTCAAAGATGGAATCAGACGTGCAGGAAAGAGAGAAACCTTTATGTTAATGTAAGTTATTCTGCAATCGATGCAACAACATGTTGATTAACGGCATCGAAATCTACGAGTGCATAAAAATGTGGTTCCCAACCTTTTCTAGGTCGTGTCATTTTGATATCACATACAGGCATTTCTGGCAACCCCAAATATATTTTTTTCTTTCTGGGGACCCCCACTGTATCTGAAGGTGGTTGAACACAGACATGAACATTGAAGAACAGTCATGTGGAGACAGGACCATCTATAAGGGGGAATAAAGGAGAGATTTTTGGGGTCCATCCATAAAGTCAGTAAAATGATGGTCTATTGTTCTATGAATCTGTGATAACCACATTTATTTATTCATCTGAATAATATCCACTGTTATCCAGGAACGTTTATTATTATTATTATTATAGTCATCTTAAAGATGGAAATCCCGGTTTTAATCACTAATAAAGTTAGAGTGGCCAAAAACAGACAGAAAAAGTGGTTAAAAAGTGTTCAAAGTGTTAATATTGGAACAATTAATTTAAACTGGCAAATAATGGGCATGACAAATGGTGAATGTGGTTAAATTGGCCAAAATAATCATGAAATATGGTGAAAAGAGGTTAACTGTGGCAATAATGGGTCAATATATGTGACAGGTGCAAAAGTGGTGGAAATGGTTTATAAGTGCTGAACATGTCTGGAAAGTGGAGAAAATGAGCAGAAAAGACATTAAAATGTGATGTAGAAGTGTCAAAAATGGGAGTAATGTAGTAAAAATACAAAAAAATAAATAAATAAAAAAAAAATATATATATAAAATATGGCAAGAAAAATGCCATATTTTTCTTGCCAAAAATATGGCAAGAAAAAATGATGAAAATAGGTTAAAATATGGAAAGTTTGGTGTAGTTGCAGAAAAATGTTAAAAAAAAATAAGCAAAAATAGGCTCAAATTGTTAAAAAATACATTTTTAGTTCCTCCCTGTGTCTCGTGACCCCAATTGGGCTCCTAATCCCTAGGTTTAGAACCCCTGGTAGAGAATACAGTTATTTATGATTGTGTTGCTTTATTTGAAAAATAATAATACTAATTAACAAATTTATCAACATATACATTAATATTTAAATGACCCCATTTAAATTCCAGGTGTCCCCACATGGGCTCATGACCCCAAGGTTGAAAAACAGTGGCGTAAAACATTTTAGTTTCTCACATCACTTATAAATGCGAAATTAATATTATATTGTATTCATTGTTCAGTAAACATGCAGCAAGTTAGAAAGATAGTTTGTGTGTGTGTGTGTGTGTGTGTGTGTGTGTGTGTTAACAAGCAGAGTTGTAAAGAGTACCCATATATCTACTCAAGTAGAAGTACTGATACTTGATTGAATTTGTACTCAAGTACAAGTAAGTCCTACATAAAATACTTAAGTACAAGTAAAAAGTAGCTCAATTAAATAGCAATCAGAGTAAAAGTTACTGTAGTTACTTTCACCCCCACGTTTATTGTTGGTAATAAATCTTGGTACGGGTCCCTTACATACAGTAAACATCTCATGTAGAAACATAAAAAAGAAGAAATCAAATCTACCACAATTAGAAGTTTTCTACATCTGTAGAAAATAAAATAATTGAAAAAAATAAATAAATAACACCAATTAATTCAATTTAAAATAAAAAATTCTCAGTCTCTAAATATAGATACATTTATGAACTCTAAAACGGAGAAAATAACCTCCATTTAATGATGTTTTGGTGCATTACGTTTAATCTGATTGGTCAGATATGATGTAATACATTACGTTTAATCTGATTGGTCGGCTATGATGTGATGCATTACGTTTAATCTGATTTGTCAGCTATGATGTAATGCATTACGTTTAATCTGATTGGTTGGCTATGATGTGATGCATTACGTTTAATCTGATTGGTCGGCTATGATGTGGTGCATTACGTTTAATCTGATTGGTTGGCTATGATGTGATGCATTACGTTTAATCTGATTGGTCGGCTATGATGTGGTGCATTACGTTTAATCTGATTGGTTGGCTATGATGTGGTGCATTACGTTTAATCTGATTGGTCGGCTATAATGTGATGCATTACGTTTAATCTGATTGGTCGGCTATGATGTGATACATTACGTTTAATCTGATTGGTCAGCTATGATGTGATGCATTACGTTTAATCTGATTAGTCAGCTATGATGTGATGCATTACGTTTAATCTGATTAGTCAGCTATGATGTGATGCATTACGTTTAATCTGATTGGTCAGCTATGATGTGATACATTACGTTTAATCTGATTGGTCAGCTATGATGTGATGCATTACGTTTAATCTGATTGGTCAGCTATGATGTGATGCATTACGTTTAATCTGATTGGTCAGCTATGATGTGATACATTACGTTTAATCTGATTGGTCAGCTATGATGTGATGCATTACGTTTAATCTGATTGGTCGGCTATGATGTGATGCATTACGTTTAATCTGATTGGTCGGCTATGATGTGATACATTACGTTTAATCTGATTGGTCAGCTATGATGTGATGCATTACGTTTAATCTGATTAGTCAGCTATGATGTGATACATTACGTTTAATCTGATTGGTCGGCTATGATGTTGTCTGGTCATTTAAATTTGTGTAGTTTCACAAAGTTTTTTGATCATTTTAAAACAAAATAATAATACTTTACTCAGTAACTGTTGGGTGTAGAAATGTATTGGATTAATTTACTTCTTTTAAAACATACTTTAGTACAAGTAAAATGACTGATTTAGAAATATATTTATTCTTTAATTTCACCTCTGGTTATCAATAGTGCATGTTTGTGTAAATAGCAACACTTCAGCATTTTGTCACATTCTGATGTTTGATTATAAAAACGAATCAGAAGAATTTAGTCGAAGTTTGTAAAATTTGAGGATGAGTTTCGTCTCAATCCCACCATGCACTAACAGCTCTTTTCATTGGTCGTTTCCTCCAGCTAAACTCATTGTAGAGACGGACACGTTTGGAAGTCGGGTGCGAATCAAAGGAGCCGAGACGGGCCTTTATATCTGCATGAACAAGAAAGGAAAGCTGATTGGGAAGGTGAGGAGAAATGCTCTACAACAGCCACGGTTGCCACGGTCACACGAGCTCCGATATCAAAGGAGAGAACAACAAAGAACTTCATGTTGATCACATGGTCTGAAGTCACTACTGACTGGTAGATTATACTACACACCAGGGTTGGAATCAATTATAGATGTACTTGATAATTCATTACAATCATGACATAATTGCAATTGTAATCAGAATAAGAAAAAAAAATCAGTTTCTGTTCTAATCGTAATTGATTTGTAATTGAGTTGAGATAATTGACTTTGTAAAATGTAATTGTCCTGGAAATTCTATAAAAACAATCATTTACAATTTTATTAACTACAAACGTGTGGAACCGTATGTTACAGTTCTATGTCTTACACATATGTACTTAATAACTATTATGTTTCATATAAAGTTTACCTGTCAGTTCTCATGAGGATTTTTAAAATAGTTGAAATCTAGGGGTGTACTGACACTCACACCACAATTATTAATATCAATATTTTTCATTGATTAGGAAGTCTAACAAGGCAACCAAGATAAAGGACACAAATGACATGATAAATAATATTTTTTAGTGTATTTTACAGCTGATTTAAGACGTTAGCATTAGAGATGCTAACAAAAAGCTAACACAAGAGGAAGATTACATTTAATAAGGCTTATTTATTTAAAGCTCAGTATGTATGATTAACTGTAATGGAACTCTAGTAATTGAGAATGTAATTGTCATTTTAATTTTAATTGGAAAAAATGCCTGTCAACGTAATCGTAACTGAGTTGTAATTGAACATCGATAACTGAAGACGTAATTAAAATGTAAAAATGTAATTGACCCCAAGCCTGGTACACACACACACACCCATAAATACATAAATGTTGCCATAAGTTGTCTAAATAGATGATTCTAAAAAAGATATAGCTGTAATGAGCGTTAAGCGAAAAATTGGGCTAATAGCAGGGAACATGTTGGTTTTAGAACGTTGTGATTTGCTGATTCTGAAAATGTATGTTCCGAAACTGAATTTTAAGTCCTTTGTGCTCAAATTCACCTTTTAAAACGTCCTATGGACATGGTTAGCTTACAGATGATTTGTAGAACCTTGTAATGCAAATGTGGGAAAACTCAGCTACCATGTACAGCACTATGTGGGTGTAAAAACCAGTAAACAACGTATCTGTATGAACTATAATTAATGATTTAATTTACAAGTATCGTTGATACTGTCATCAACAATTACCACCAAACACTCAACATCCTTTAAACGTTCTTTTTTGGGCTGAATCTGGTTGGTCTGTGTTTGCCTCCATTTATCCGACCGTCAAAATTGTTCAAAATTTTGCCCCAAATATAGTCGTTAAAATTTTGTTGTCATTGGCAAGGCAAGACAAATTTATTTGTATAGCGCATTTCATACACAAGGCAACTCAATGTGCTTTACATGATAAAACATTCAATTGTTTAAAATCAATAAGAACATTTAAAATCATCAGTAAAATCATTTAAAATCATCAACAAACACATTACATCATCAACATGACCATAAATCTCTCTCAATCATATACAGTAGAGAAAAAGAAAAGCCTTTAACTTTGATTTAAAAATGTTCACATGTGATGCTGACTTCAGCTCTGCTGGCAGTTTGTTCCACTTCTTTGCAGCATAACAACTAAAAGCAGCATCACCATGTTTACTGTGAGCTCTGGGCTCCACTATCTGACCTGTGTCCATAGATCTGAGAGACCTGCTGGGTTCATACCTGACTAACATCTCACTGATGTATTCTGGACCAAACCCATTCACACATTTATAACCAGCAGCAGAACTTTACAGTCTCCTCTGAGGCTGACTGGGAGCCAGTGTAAAGACTTTAAAACTGGACTAATGTGTTCTAACCTCTTTGTTCTGGTTCAGACCTGAGCTGCAGCGTTCTGAACCAGCTGTAGATGTTTGATGAAGACCATTACAATAGTCCAGTCTGCTGGAGATAAAAGCATGGACCAGTTTCTCCTGATCTTTCTGAGTCATTAAACCTTTCACTCTGGAGATGTTCTTTAGGTGGTAGAAGATGTTTTTGTGATAGATTTGATCTGATTCTGAGTCAATCAGAACACCAAGGTTTTTGACTTGGTCTTTATCTTTTAAAGATCCAGACTCAGATACTTGCTGACAGCAGTCCTCTTTTCATTGTTACCAAAGACAATCACCTCCATCTTGTCAAGGAAGTTTTCACTCATCCAGCAGTTTACTTTTTCTAAACAGTCACACAACACCTCAATGGGACCATAGTCATCTGGGTTCAGTGATAGATATAGTTGTGTGTCATCTGCGTAGCTCTGATAATCAACCTTACAGTTCTGTAAAATTTGTCCTAAAGGAAGCATATAAAGGCTAAACAGAAGAGGTCCAAGAACAGAGCCCTGAGGAACCCCACAGGACATTGGTAATCTGTCAGATTCAAAGTTTAAAATGCTTACAAAATAACTTTAGCTCCTCCAAGTAGAACTTAAACCATTCCATTACTTTTCCATTTAGTCCAACCCATGTTTGTAATCTGTGCAACAACAATAATGTATGATCTACAGTGTCAAATGCAGCACTTAGATCCAATAGAATGAGAACAGACACTTTTCCTGAATCAGTGTTCAACCTTATGTCATTGATCAGTTGGTTGAAGACCACCTTCTCAATGATCTTGGCCATGAATGGAAGGTTGCTGATTGGTCTATAGTTAGCCAGTATAGAGGCATCCAGTGTTCTCTTTTTTAACAGAGGTTCAACAGCAGCTACTTTCAGGGATTTTGGTACGGTGCCTGATTGGAAGGAACGGTTAATTATTTTCAATTACAGAAAAGTGTGCGAGAGTTGTTGATATTTTTGGCAATAATTTCAGAAAAGTATTGCTTTTTGCTTTGAACAAGCCATCATTGAATTTTCGCAGACTTATTTTGTATAGTTCTAGATGATTTTGGAGTTTTGTTGATCTCCATTTACGCTCAGCTCTTCTACAGTCAGATTTCAAATTCTGCATTATCTCAGTCCTCCTCCAAGGTGTTTTCTGTGTGTTTGGTTTTCTCTTAGTTTTGATTGGAGCCACCACATCTATGACATTACAGACTTTTCTATTATACTCATCCAGAAGATCATCAACTGTCTCAGCACTCAATGTTGGTGTCATTGCTATGGCTTCCATAAACTGTGCACTTGTGTTGTCATTTATGTACCTTTTCTTTAAACACACATAACTAGGGGGAACAGATGTTACAGTCTGTAGGTCAAAAAAGACACAGAAATGATCAGATAGAGCTAAGTCTCTTACATCAACAGCAGAGATATCAACACCTTTAGAGATAACCAGATCCAAAGTGTGACCTTGAGTGTGTGTCGGACCAGTCACATGTTGTGTAACACCAAAAGTATCCATTAAAGCATACAGTTCTTTGGCAGTATTGTCCATGTTATTGTCTACATGAACATTTAAGTCACCTGTTATTATTAAAAAGTTGTATTCAGTGCATACAACTGACAGCAGTTCAGCAAACTCATCCATGAATTCTCCAGAATATTTTGGGGGTCTATAAACGACTAAAAACAGAACTCTTGAATCACCCTTCAGTAAGAATGACATATATTCAAAGGAGATAAAATCATCAAATGTTATTTCTTTGCACTGAAATATTGATTTAAAAATGGCAGCAACTCCACCACCTTTCCTGTAAGTACGACACTTATTTAAATAAATAAAGTCTTGTGGTGAACTTTCATTGAGAATAGTATTACTGATACCATCATTCAACCACGTTTCATTAAGAAATAAAAAGTCCAAGTGATGTGTCAAAATAAAATCATTAATTAATAGTGACTTGTTAACAAGAGATCTAACATTAAGAAGAGCTAATTTTAAAGACTTTACTGGAGACACTGGTGAACTTTTTGGATGACATGTTATAGGAGTCACATTTTTATCTCTATAAAGCTTTTTACTTTTCTTTAATTTCACAATTTTACCTGTGTTACCTGTCACCACAGGAATTAAAGAAGCTGCATTAACTCCATAGGGCCCTGACTTTTTTTGGTTGTTCCTAAAAATAGAGCTATTGCAGTCTAGACCCAGCACACATCAGACCTGTGTCGCTCTAAGATGAACACAGCTGGCCTGAGGAGAAGAGTGATCCTGGGCCTGGTATCACTGAGGAGGGATGGGTGGTGCAGATTGGTTCTTTAGAGGAGATAAGATGGGACCGTGGTGGGGTAAAGGGTGGGGTGTCAGTCTTGTGCCAGCCAGAACCAGCTCGTTCATCTGGGCAGTTAAATCCAAGAAGGCAGGGGTAGGAGAGAAGCTGGATGAGGTGGAAGTAGGTGAATTTTGGGGTGAAGCAGGTGGGTCCTGAGATGTGGGGGTTGGGTTGACCTCTTCATTTTGGCGATTTTTATTTCTTGCTGGAAGCTCATTGACTCCATGTTCTTTCCTTGTTGTTTTGTTCTCCGATGGTACATGTTGTCCTCTGTCTTTATCAGAACTGATAGCAGTGTGACTGGTGAAGTAAAACAAGTTAGATGTGAAGAGTTTTACTCCATCCTTGTTTAGACACAGTCCATCTGCTCTAAAAAGATGACGACGTTCCCAAAAAATAGGAAAATTTTCTATAAAATTTAGTAAAAGGGCAGCACAAGCCGAAGACAGAAATTTATTCAAAGAGTAAATCCTTGAGAATTTCAGATCTCCCTTGTGGACTGGAGGTATCGGGCCACTGATGAACACTTTAGGCTGTAAACAGCTCACAGTTTTTAGCAGATGGGTGAAATCCTGCTTTAACACCTCAGACTCCTCCTTGGCTAAATCATTTAACCCAAAATGAATCACAACATTTTTCAAATGTGGGTAATCTGCAACGATATGCAAGATTTTGTCAGCCAGGTCTGATACTGTGTCATTAGGTAAGCAGATCACTTTCACGTTGCTGTTAAACATCTTCTGAGCATCTTTAACAGAACGTCTCCCACTATCAGTGTGTGAGGTTGTTGCTTTGGCCGACCATGTCGCTTTTGTTTTCCTGAAGCACTTTCAGTCTTCGCAGTTCCAGAATGTTGTGTGTTGACCTCATTAGAGCCAGATCCTAGGTCATTCAGCAGTGGGGTGAATCGATTACCCAGTTGTACATGAAACTGGGTTTGTGACTTGGTGATACTCCTGCCTTTAGCAGATGTCCACTTTTGTGCCTGGGCAGACAAGGGAGTTGATGTTGAGGCTGCAGTCTGAGAAGCCAGTGCAGGCCAGTCCGTCTCATTATTGATATCAGGGCGCTTTGCTCGGCCCGTTAGCCTTTGAAGTGGATATGACTTTTTCTTAGGCTTAGCTCCCAGAGTATTCCAAGGAGGACTCGCACCTGTTGGCTTATCAACGGGAACAGGATCCTCCCTAGGCCTGATAGCTTTGTTAGCACGGGCTGGTAGCGAGTTAGCTTTATCCACTCCGCTGTTTTGAAACAGCAGCACAGTTGTATCATTATCATATCCATAGTGTCCATTAACCTCAATGTTTACTTGTATTCCTCACACTGTAGTCTCCAGTTCAGTAATCTTTTGGAGAAGACTGCTGTATTCTGTTGTGGAAAGAGCCATTCTTCTGCTAGTTAGCTTGCTACTTGTAGCTAGTTAGCTTGCTACTTAGCTTTCCAGTTGAGCCAGCAAATAAAAAAAGCAGTAGATGATTACCTCAGAGTCAGAGTCAGATGGTAAATGATAGAGTTTGATGTTGAAGTATCGTATCATTTCTCAGAAGAAAAAGTTCATGTTTAGTAAATAAATTCCTCTGTGAGCTCCGCTCTGCAAAAATATGCATTTCAAATAGGCCCTAAAACAGGGGACCATCCAACTACGTCCAAATGTTTCCCCAATATAGTCTTTGAATGAGGGTGTTATTAGACCATCCAACTACGTCCAGATTTAGCATTTGGTCCAAATTTGGTCAAAATTTCTCATTTGATGTAAGTAACTCAACAATTTTAATCCTTTATTTTGTGCTAAATTCAAGCAAATTAGCCACAAAAAAATGATAATGTAACAACTTCAACCATAACCACAGATACAAATCTGATTCTGGTACAAGTTGACTACAAAGGTTCCCACAATTAGGTTTTACATTTAACTAAATTAATATTGATTGCATAGTAACTATGATCAGAAAACGACGAGTTTTCACCTTTCACTTTTCTACCAAACATTGACGTTGTTTAGATGTTTTTTCAGCTACATTTTGCTGGGTGGGTTATAATACTATATGTTGCATTGCGGTAGTATATGTGCTTCACAGAGTTTTATCTGTAATAATGTAACAGACTTTAAGGACATCCCAAATTGATTTGACTAAAATATGACCAAATAAACCAACATTATTATCAAACTCTGAATATCATTTTTAATTTGTAAAACGCTAAATATTGGCTAAAATCTGTTGTTTTGGCAGCAATTTACATTTTTGATTAAAGCGCTAAAGGGCTCAAGTTACAGCTTGGGAACAGGGTTGAGGTCAATTACATTTTTACATTTTTCAATTTCAATTACATCTTCAATTATCCATTACAACTTAAATATGACTACAATGACTGGCATTTTTTCCAATTACAATTAGAATTACAATTATAAATTTTCCTGAAAGTCAATTAAAATTAAATTGTCAGTTACTTAAGCTGGATTTAAATGAATTCCAATTACTGAGCCTTTAATAATTAAGTCTTATTAAACGTAACTTTCCTCCTGTGTTAGCTTTTAGTTAGCATCTCTAATGCTAACGGGTCAGTTTGACCCATGTCTATAATCAGCTGTAAAATACACTAATAAATATTATCTATCATCTATTTAGTTTCTCATCTGTTGGTTACTTTGTCAGGCTTTATAATCAATGAAAATATTGTTATTAATATTTTTTTAAGGAGGAAATTAGAACCTTTTTTCCGTCTGTATAGCCATAGATTGATTTTTATTTATTTTTTAAATGGTAGTGGATAAGTAGATATGAAACATATTTTTATAATTAATAACTATGTATGTGTAACATTGTAATTGACAGTTTTTATATAGTTTTTAATTTCCATGAGAATTACAATCACAATTACAATTATAATTACGTAATAATTAGATTTAATGATCAATTACGCGTTTACAATTATAATTTGAGAATCAGGCCTAGTGTGAAGGGGGGGTGGGGTGGGGAGATCTATAGTCATTACAGATCTCTGATCTGTAATGACTATAGCATGTGTGTGTGTGTGTGTGTGTGTGTGTGTGTGTGTATATGTGTGTGTGTAGTGTATGTGTGTGTGTGTAGTGTGTGTGTGTATGTGTGTGGTGTATGTGTGGTGTGTGTGTGTGTATATGTGTGTGTGTGTAGTGTGTGTGTGTGGTGTGTGTAGTGTGTGTGGTGTGTGTGTGTGTGTGTGTGTGGTGTGTGTGTGTGGTGTGTATGTGTGTGTGTGTGTGTAGTGTGTGTGTGGTGTGTGTGTGGTGTGTCTGTGGTGTGTGTGTGGTGTATGTGTGGTGTGTGTGTGTGTGTATATGTGTGTGTGTGTTGTGTGTGTGTGCGTGTGTGTGTGTGTGTGTGTGTATGTGTGGTGTGTGTGTGTATATGTGTGTGCGTGTAGTGTGTGTGTGTGTGTGTGAGGTGTGTGTGTGTGTGTGTGGTGTGTGTATATGTGTGTGTGTAGTGTGTGTGGTGTGTGTGTGTGTGTGTGTGGTGTGTGTATATGTGTGTGTGTAGTGTGTGTAGTGTGTGTGTGTGTGTGAGGTGTGTGTGTGTGTGTGTATATGTGTGTGTGTAGTGTCTGTGGTGTGTGTGTGTGTGTGTGTGTGTGTGCAGAAACCCAGGGCCAAAGTATCTGACTCGCTGTCAGGGTTGGGGTCAATTATAAGTGTAATTGCGTAATTGATAATTATTTTCTTTTGTGTTGTAATTGTGATTATAATTGTAATTGGAAAAATAAGTTTCTGTTGTAATCACAATTCATAATTTATTTGTAATTGACTTCAGATAATTGACTTTGTAATTGTAATTGGCATTAAAATTCTATAAAAATTGTTAATTACAATTTAATCAAATGCAGACCTGTGGAACCGTATTACAGTTACATAGTTAATAATTCTTAAAATACGTTTCATATCAACTTTTCCCACTACCTGTCACTTCTCTTTAGGGTAATTTTACTGTTTAAAAATAAATTAATTCATTCATATAGGGCTATAATGACAGAAAAAAGGCTCAGACAATATAAATATTAATACCAATATTTTCATTGATTAGGTAGCCTAACATATTAACCAATAGATGAGAAACTAAATAAATGATAGATAATATTTTTAGTGTATTTTACAGCTGATTATAGACATGGGTCAAACTGACACGTTAGCATTAGAGATGCTAACAGAAAGCTAACACAAGAGGAAGATTATGTTTTATGGCCTTATTTATGAAAGGCTCAGTAATTGTGTTTATTGTAATTTAACTTTAATAAATGTGAACAAATTGTAATAAACTTTCAGGGGAAAAATAATAATCATAATTGAGTTGTAAATGAACATGAATGATTAAAGACGTAAATGTTAAGGTTTCATTTATTCAGACAAGTTTTTTTCAGAAAATTTGATCTCCTGGCATTTTTCAACTGTAAAATGCCAGTCTTCCTCAGAGGTGATTGCTTTGATGTATCCCTGCGAGTTCTCTCATAAGGAAATCATCAAAGCATCTCCTCTCTCTTCCCTCTGAGGAAGACTGGAAGTCAACAGTCGAAACATGTCAGGAGATCAAATTTCCTGAAAAAAACTTGGCTGAATAAACAAAACCTCAACATATATTTCAATAAAGAAGACAGAATGAACTTGCTGGAATTATAATTTAAGATGTAATTGTAATTGAAAAATGTAACCCCAACCCTGCTTGCCGTGGTGTTTCCGAGCAGAAGAACGGTCAGGGCCGTGACTGCATCTTCAGTGAGATCGTCCTAGAGAACAACTACACCGCCCTGAGGAACGCCCGCTTCGACGGCTGGTACATGGCCTTCACCCGCCGAGGACGACCACGTAAAGGCTCCAGAACGCGTCAGCACCAGCGGGAGGTCCACTTCATGAAGAGGCTCCCCCGGGGACACCAGCCCGTCCACCCCAGCCAGCACCGGCCCTTCGACTTCATCCGCTACCCGTTCAGCCAAAGGACTAAACGCACACGCTACTCCTCAGAGCGCTGACAAAAGACTCCTAAACAACACCAACAACTCCCCGACACAAATAACCATCAGATGATTCTTTAGTTTATATTTCTAGGAAACCTTGTACATAAACAAAAAGTATTTTTTATATTCTAGATGTTTTAGTGTTGATTTTTCTATGAAGACATAAAGGGAATTATTTTTTCTTTTAGCAGCAACATGTGACTGAGCTGGTCATGTGACTGTGAGCTGGTCATGTGACTGTGAGCTGGTCATGTGACTGAGCTGGTCATGTAACTGAGCTGGTCACGTGACTGTGAGCTGGTCATGTGACTGAGCTGGTCATTTGACAGAGCTGGTCACGTGACTTAGTCCTCACATTTGTCTTTTTATTTTTTTATCTGATCGCTAAATGATTGTTTTATACATATATCAATATATTTTTATTGGAGTTTTTGTAAATATTTTTTTAGGGATTAAGTATTTATTTGTAAAGCATTTCAGTTTATTTTCACTTTCAGTCACACACTGGTATACGCTCACCTGGAGATGCTGCACATGTTCCTTTTGTGAATTTGTTTTTTGAAATGGAACTTTCATTAAATTGCTCAACAATTAAAAAAACCCATTGTCTTTGTTTGTCACATCTACAGTATATTCATGATGTGGGGTATTTTGTCAAGGTTTCATTTATTCAACTGTTTTTCAAGAAAATTTACTTTGATTACCTGATGAACATGTTTCAACTGTCCACTGTCAGTCAGTCAAGGAAACATCAAAGGAAACATCAAAGGAAACATCAAAACCGTCAGCAGAATGAATGAGTTGATCCGTCCGTACATACAAATCAAAATTTAATTGTTAATGTAAATGTATCAACAAAACTAATGGCTGCAATGTGTTCTCTATTGCAAGGGTTCTCAACATTGGGGTCAGGACCCCATTTGGGGTCGTGAGACACTGGGAGAAGGTCGAGTATTTTTTTGAACAATTTGAGCATTTTTCCTGATTTTTACCCTTTTTCTGCAACTACACCAAACTCACCATATTTAAACCTATTTTATCACTTTTTCTTGCCATATTTATGTCCCTTTTAATGTATTTTTGCTAGATTACTCCCATTTCTGCCACTTCTACATCAAATTTCAATGTCTTTTCTGCACTTATAAACCCTTTCCACCTCTTTTCCACCTAATGTCACATATTTTGACCCATTATTGTCTTTTAACCGCTTTTCACCATTTTTCATGATTAATTTTTGCCAATTTAACCACATTCACCTTTTGAATTGTTCCAATATTGACACTTTGACCCTTTTTTTTGCTATCATTTTTCCTGTCTGTTTTTGTCCACTCTAATTTGCAACTTTTAACCAATTTCTGTGGTTTTTAAAATCCCATTTCACCACCTTTCACAACATTTTTGGTCAATTTTAACCCATTTTATTACTGATTAAAACAAGGAGGCTGGACTTTAGTACTCACTCAGAGCTGATCCACTTCATAACCTGGTCCAGACCAAGTTAGGTGTTCAGACTAAGTTACCATGGTGATTTAGCCTGGACAGGAGGTAGCCAGCGTCAAAGTACAGCACTCACTGAATAAATCCAGGAAGTTAGAAAGATAAGAGGAAATAGCTTCATAGTACAGGTCCAGAATGTTTGAGTCAGGGTTCAGTGGGAGAAAGTGATGGAGCCAAACACAGAGGGATGGATTTAATAGTTAACTAAAGTTTATTTAGTGAAACAGTCATATTCCACAGGTCTCAGCGCTGCAGTAAAACTGAAGGAAGACTCACAACATCCTCCTGCTGGTGTCACAACCCATAACAAGCAGACCAGCAACATTACAACAGAATAACTGTTCAAATGTTGTTGTTAGACTGAATTTTGTAGTTTGCAGTTTATCTTAGATAGTGTTGTAGTAGTCCAGACCGGTTTTGGTCTCGAGACCAAGTTTTTAAAGGTCTCGGTCTCGTTTCGGACTCTGAAGCATTTTGACTCAGTCTTGTCTCGGACTCAGGATTTTCCCTCAAGACCGTTCTAGAACAGCACTAATTCCTGCTATTTTTTTATTATGTGATAATAACAAGGAGAAGAACCGGATAAAACAATCCTTTACTCATTATTTAATCCACCCCGTATAATGACCGCAACCTTCCTTATTGTGTGTGTGTGTGTGTGTGTGTGTGTGTGTGTGTGGCTATGGAGATAGAAACTAATCACTGGTAAAAATCCCAGTAAAACTCTGGAAAACAATCACCAGTAATAAATATTATCTCCCTGGTAAAGACAGTAGCTCTAACAACTGGTAAAATGATAAACTGATGATATTACAGCCTGTGAATGCAATACAGGGGACGCACTTACTCCACCTCTGGGTCCTAGTGCCTGCCGTCCGGTGAAACCTGTTCATTTGTGTTTAATAAGTCTGTGTGTGTTTAATAAGTCTGTGTGTGTTTAATAAGTCTGTGTGTGTTTAATAAGTCTGTGTGTGTTTAATAAGTCTGTGTGTGTTTAATATGTCTGTGTGTGTTTAATAAGTCTGTGTGTGTTTAATAAGTCTGTGTGTGTTTAATAAGTCTGTGTGTGTTTAATAAGTCCGTGTGTGTTTAATAAGTCTGTGTGTGTTTAATAAGTCTGTGTGTGTTTAATAAGTCCGTGTGTGTTTAATAAGTCTGTGTGTGTTTAATAAGTCTGTGTGTGTCTGTGTGAAAGTCAGCTTGTTTATCCATCCACTCTTTTCATTATATCCATGTCTTTTAAGGCTCTTATTAAATAGTGTTGCTGTCGTCTGGGCAGCCGCCATCTTGGATTATGTCGTCATCAGTGCGTCATCGCCACAAGTCGCGCAAGCACAGAATGAGTCAAATAACTGTAAAGAGGTCTTATATTAGTCTATTTTATTTTTCTTTAGAGTCCAATTACATTTATGTATATAATATGTTCCCTACAATATAAACAGGTTCATAATATAATAATTTTTATAGTTTCTGTTTCCACTGTATCCATAATAATAATAATAATTCTCAACAAGAACTATTGATTGATTTGTCACATGACTGTTCCAGGGTTTGAGTTTGTTTTATTTATTTTTAACATGTTATTTCTTGGCAGAAATGCTTTTAAACACTTGCTGTACATTCAGCTGACATAAAAAATTGTTTTCAAATATATAGAATAATTGTGAATTTATCAGTAGCAGTAGTAGTTTTAATATTTTAGTTCATTTTTTGCAGGCACCTTTTTTCTCCATCAAATGTAAAAGAAACTAAAACTAAAGAGAATGTTATTTAACTGTCAAACCTTGTCATAAGTTTATTTATTGAAATATTTTTTGGAATTAAAAAAGAAAATGTTTATGGTCTTGACTTGGTCTCGGCTCCCAGAAGTCTTGGTCTTGTCTTGGTCTTGGTGCATTCTGGTCTCGGCCAAGTCTTGGTCTTGGATAGTGTGGTATTTAACACAACACTAGCAGGAACAATAGAGGATGTAAAACAAATTGAGCCATCGTAAGCCAACTCTCTGAATTGAACAGTGTTGACATTAATCTCCGTAAATCTTTCCTTAGATGTTAGATTAACAGAGGGGCTTCACCCTGACAACGTCTATCAGTCAGTACATCTATATCAAAGCTTCCTCTGTGACGGAATGACATCACAGCAGCTAAATATGAGAGATATGAAAATATTTCTCACACTGAGACATTGGCTTTGTTTACATGAGTGCTTTAATTCAGAATAAAAATTAAAAAGGACCATGTAAACACCTAATTCTGAATAAAAATGACCATTCAGAAAGAAACACAAATTAAGTGTCTAGTTTATTCTGATCCTAATTTTGAATTGAATAATTCCTCAATCATGTAAATGTTTAATTCAACTTTAAATTAATTCTGGTCATTCTGAGCATGCTCGTCCTATCGCGATGATGCGTGGTGATGACATAATCCAAGATGGCCACCTAAAACCAAGCATTAGACTGGAGACAGGCCTATTTATTTAATAAGAGCCTTAGAATATATATATATACGCCACGTTCGCCCTCTGTCCAATCAGAACCCTTCTAAACCCCCAGACCTAAAGTGAAATTAAATAAAGGCAAATAAACCTTTTTTTTTCATGTAAACCTCAATTTGTAATTACTATATCCACGTAAAACACAAAGCAGAACAAGTGAATTCCAAATTATTTAATTCTGAATAATTAGTTTCAAATAAAAAAGTGGTAATGTTGATAAATGTTAGTCTACCTTTAAGATCTCCACCCTTTTCTGCAAGTTCACACATTGTATTGCTGTAATACCTCACTTTAGTTACAGTAATAGTATGTTTTTAAATAACTTTCACTTAATATTAAAAATACAGTCAAGGTTTGAATTTCTAAAAATTGTATTATTAATGGTAATTACTCAAAGTAACATTTGTTAGGTTAATCTAGTCTTAGATCTTAGCAAACCTTCAAAGTTTCACTGTGCCCACACTGGTCATCCATCTTAGCCTCGATTTAGTCCAAAAATAGTCGTTGAAATTTGTTTATTATTGGACCGTCCATCGTCGTCCATAATTTTAGCCCTTATTTAGTCATTTTGTTGCCTCCAAAATTGGTCCAAATTTTGGCTCATTATAGTCATTGAAAATGGATTATTATTGGACCGTCCAACTTCGTCCAGATTTAGCATTTGGTCCACGTTTGGCCGAACAATATTAATTGGAAATAGGACTTTTAATTAATGGTAAATAGCTCAACAATTTTAACCCTTTTATTTGGGCTTATTTGGACCTAATTAGTCACAAAATAGGAATAAAATGTATTGTAACAACTTCAAACATAACAGCCCACAAACATTAACCAAAAATACAAATCTGATCCTGGTACAAGTTGACTACAGAGGTTTCCACAATTAGGTATCACATTTAGAGAAGGTACAATGTAACACTATTAATCAATTAATAGATTAACTAATGAACAAAATTCTAACAAAATTCATTTTTAGTACATAGTACTGTGACCAGAAAGATGACTTTTCAACTTTCATTTTTCAACCAAATTTTTAAGTTGTTTAGACGTCTTTTCAATGGTTGAGAAGAAGAAGAAGAAGAAGAAGAAGAAGAAGAAGAAGAAGAAGAAGAAGAAGAAGAAGAAGAAGAAGAAGAAGAAGAAGAAGAAGAAGAAGAAGAAGAAGAAGAAGTGCGATGGATGGATGGATGGATGGATGGATGGACACTCTTCCTAAGATGACAGGCAGACCATTAAACCCTGGAAACCGTTTAATGGCACCAACAAAAGCCAGCAGTCAGCCTAAGCTGATAATTGAAACGCAAACAACTGATCAAAGCCAAGCTCCAGCTCAACACTTTCATTGTTGATGTACGGACCTTCTGCGAGACCTGTTGACTTTTCCAATTGGAGCTGTAAACCTTTGTTTGTTCATGCATCTCCAACACTGATTGTCAGTCAGATCTGAACAATTACCAGTTAAATGTGTTTGCCAGCTCAGGCAGAGCCGTCCTCCCTCTTTGCAGCCCTGAAAAGATCAAAGGGACGCCCCCCACCACCCCACACCCCCACCCACACATCACCCAGTCTAACCCGACTCCCAAGACCCCTTGTGAAGCACGCTGACCACAACCCCCGAAGTGTCCCCTCGCTCCCCTCCTCCCATTCTCTTCATTTCCTTTTAGCCTTGACAGTTCAGCTGCAAAGCCAACCATAAATGATGGTTTTTGACGCTCCTGTGTCGAGGACGAGGCCGTTGGAGCACATGGTTTTTACCCAGGGGCCACGGCCATGAAAATCTACTGCAATTGTGCTCAGTTGACCAAAGAGCTCCAATAATGCCACTCCTAATGAAAAGATGCTACTGTGCTATTTAACCATATAACACCAGTAATATTAACATCTCCGCCTGTCCTTTTTTTTTTTTTTTAGCTTATTTTGTATAAAATGGTCAGAAAATGTCCTATGAAAAAGTGCTTTTACCATTTTTATCAAAACACTTTAGACTTCCAATAACCGTCTTTTTGTTTTTTGCTTTTTTACAATTCATGACATGTTCTACCTGTGTAATATCAGTTTAAAATGAAGAAAAACACAAAAACAACTTATTTTTGAGATTTAGTTGAAAGAAAACAATGAAAGCTTACACAAAAAACCAATATTTAACATATAGAATGTACAGAACTATTTAAAATAAAATAAATGTTTTTCCATGTTTCTAAATGTGCTTAAACAGGCAATTTTATGGCAAATATAACAATCGCAATGAGGGGATGTGATTACCGTAATGTTTGTAAGTTGTCAGTAAATTGCAACATTAGCTTTCAGAAACAGTTGTAATGTTTTAACAGAGTTAAGGTAATTTTAATGTGCACATATCAGCTAAATACTTTAAGAGAAAGTGTTAGGGATGTTACATCAATGTATAGATGTATGCAAATGTTCACAAAATGATGTCATTTTTAAAAACCTTTTTCAAAAATTGTCCATTATTAATTAGAAGGACAAAAAGCCTACAGACATGAATCGGCGTGTTGTATGGGGTGCTGTGCATGCAAAAATTTAAAAAAACAGCAACTTTATGCAACATTAAGCAACAAACAGCAATATTTGTGAAATATTTTTTTCTCGTATCTAATCTAAATGTTGAATATTAAATCTAAATGATACATATTAAATCTAAATCTAAATGTGAAATCTAAATCTAAATATCAAATATTCAATCTAAATCTAAAAGTTGAATCTAAATGTTATATTTAAATAAAATGCTAAATGTTAAATCTAAATATTACATTTAAATATAAATGCTAAATGTTAAATCTAAATATAAATGTCAAATCTAAATTTAAATGTTAAATCTAAATTAAAAAATTAAATCTAAATCTAAATGTTAACTATAAATGTTATGTAATGTCGTAAGTGTAGTCATTTGATGCGATGCAAATTATTTCAAGCAGACCTTCGTCCTCCACAATGCTAATCGGCCTGCAGGATGTAGCCACCCATTTAGCGATTGCTGTTGAAAGTTTATTGCTTGTGGATTTGTCCAGTCTCCTCTGTAAACAATCCACTGTGGTCGGCCTCTGTCGTGGAGGAGGTGGGGCCGCAGCATCGGATGTATGCTTAGCAAGCAGGTGATATTTTAAACTTGACGTACTTCTATGATATGCCAACTCACACCGACAATACACACATATGACTTTTGTTTTCTCGCGTGAACCATCTGGCAGGACTTTGAAGCTGAACTTTCCATCCAAAAGACCTTTTTCCGTGTGTCCATAGCTTCGCGCTGCTCTACCTTTATCCCGAATGTTCTTCCTCTTTGTGGTCTTTATCGGTGGTCGGCCTCCACCATTTGGGGCATTACCGCTTTCTACTGATACGGAGTGTGGGGAACAGCTCCAAGCTCAATCAATCTCCTGCAAGTTGGCTAACGAGGCGTACGTTAATCGAGCATTAAAAAAAAAAGTGGCGTTAAAGAGAATTAGCATTAAAGGGTTGATAACGCGTCAATTTTGACAGCCCTAGTTAAATCTAAATGTTAAATATAAATGTCACGGGTGAAACTAAATATTATTTATAAATCCGAAGAGAAAGAGAAAAGGTCCAGTTTTCACTCAGAACACTTTGAATTACAATATGCTCAAAGATGATTGTGGATTTTTAACCAAATTATACCAAAAAAAAACGTACGTATTGCAGCTTTAACATTAAAAATTGTATTTCTTTTTCTTTTCTTTTTTTGTTTAATGTTTCTTCTTTTCATCAGTAATATTTATTACCGGGATCATTGAAGTATATCTGATTTTGATTATTAACAATCATGTTTATTCATTTATTATATGTATTTATTTATTTATTAATTGATTTAGAATAAACATATTTTGCACAATTTTGTGTTTTTTTCTTCAGTTTTGTGTATTTTTGTTTTCATTTCATTTTGTGCGTTTTTGGAGTCATTCATATATTTTTCTCCAATTTTAAATTTTGTGTGTTTTCAGAGTGATTTTTGTTATTTTCTTGTAATTTTGTATCTTTCTGTTTTTTTTTAATGTATTATTTATTGCATTTTTGTGTATTTTTGTCATTGTGTGTGTTTATGGCCGTATGCTGATTAGTGTTTAGACATTGCACAGATGGAGCATGCGTAGTAAAAGGTTGATAAATCCATTGAGTTGATAAACTGGAAAAAATAGTGATTGTGATTTGTTTGGCATTAAATTTAGAAATCCCTGAAATGTGTTTGTTAAATCCAGTGTTGAAAGTAATGAATTACAATATTCATGTTACTGTAATTGAGTTGCTTTTATGGGTACTTGTACTTTTTTGAGTATATTCCTAAATCACTCATTTTAATTTTACTTAAATACGTTTTAAAATAAATAAAGTAATTAATTAAATTTCTACACCCAACTGTTACCAAGTAAATTGTATTATTTTTGTTTTAAAATGATCAATGGATATCGTGAAACTACAAAAATGAAATGACCAGACAACAATCAAATGCAACACATCATAGTCGATCAATCAGATTAAACGTAATGCATCACATCATAGCCAACCATCCATCCATCCATCCATCTTCATACCCGCTTATTCCCGTTTAACAGGGTCGCGGGGGTCTGCCGGTGCCAATCTCCGGCTCTCATAGGGCGCTGGGCGGGGGTACACCCTGGACAGGGCGCCAGTCCATCACAGGGCAACAAAGACACAGACAACCATTCACTCCTATGGGCAATTTAGAGACTCCAATCAACCTTACTGTCATGTTTTTGGATTGTGGGAGGAAGCCGGAGTACCCGGAGGAAACCCACGCAGCACGGGGAGAACATGCAAACTCCACACAGAAAGGACCCAAGTTCACCCCAGGGCTTGAACCCAGGACCTTCTTGCTGTGAGGCGGACGCATAGCCAACCAATCAGATTAAATGTAATGCACCACATCATAGCCGAGCAGTGACGTGCCGTGACCACTAGGGCTGGGTAGGCACGTTGCAAACCGATACCACCAATGACAATTTCATATGTTTCTGCTGTCAAGTGTTAATTCAATTCAAATCAATTTTATTTGTATTAAGCAATTTCCAACAAAGTCATCTCAATACGCTTATCAAAATATAAAATCTATAATAAGAAAGAAAAAACCCAATAAGATCCACATGAACAAGTGTTTAGCCATCTAACAAAATCAACATCATAAACACCATTAAAGAAACATAAACAATTATTTAATATAGCCTCCATACTCTCCAACAACATATCTCTCATGACACGGCAGCACATCTGTTGTTTTTGTTGGAAACACAGAAACACAGAGAAAATGACAACAACAACAACTCAGAACAGCCTCAGTGAGGAGCATCCACAAAGTCAATCCTTCCTTTTGTTCCATTCACTGTAGAAAATACCAACAATGTTCTGACCTTTCCTTTGCTGAAGGTCTGGTAACTCAGGTGTTGGTCTCCATCTTTTAAAAGCTGTCGTATTTCCTCAAAAGAAGGTTTCTCTATTGTCTCTAGCACTGTCATCCTGACTGTAGTGTTATCCCGCCCACTAGCTAGAGAACGTATCAGCAGCGGTCACATGGGATCAATTCACTAATGCACTGTGAACTTACGTATAGCATTTAGCATAGCATGTTTACGTAAATGGTTTTCATCTTGGGGACCTGACTGCGCATGCACAAACACGTAAAACCATGCTATGGGAACAGAGGCAGAGCAGCAACGTGCCTTTGGGAGGGGGCGTGGCCTCCTCCTGCCTTACAGCAGAGTGAGACTGTGCAGCTGTTCCAGGAAATAGCACTGTTTAGTAATTTGGGCTATGAAACGCACAAAATGCTGACACTTTCAAACTTGTAGGTACTGTAGGCTATTGGAAATGGAAAAAAAAAAAAATTATAATTATATTATAATTAAAACAAATTATCAAAATATCAATTCACCCTTGGGTAGGCACTGCCTACCTTGCCTACCCTGACAGCACGTCACTGTAGCCGATCATTCAGATTCAATGTATCACATCATAGCCAACCAATCAGATTTAACGTAACGCACCACATCATAGACGACCAACCAGATTATACGTTATGCATCACATCATAGCTAACCAATCAGATTAAACGTAATGCATAGTATCATAGCCGACCAGTCAGATTAAATGTTATGCATCACCAGAGGCGTTGTAACAGGGTAGGCAACAGAGACAATTGCCTAGGGCCCCGAGCTGAAGGGGGCCCTGAGGGATGGCTGACAGTCAATTTCAATGACAAAACAATAAAACTGCTTTGAGACGCTGCAGTGACAGTGCATCAAAAATCCCCTGCACAGGGCCCTTACTGAGTAGTCACTGGCTAGTTGCTAGTAGGGGACCCCGACAGACGGCAGATATCAGTGACACAACTTGAAACCCCACGGACACATTACAGTGATATGTCAGGAACCTCCCTAATGGGGCCCCACTACTACCAGTCCCTGCATCAACATGCTGATGTTATCAAACACACACAGATCAAATGAAGCAGACATATCATCAGGGCTCATGAAAAGAAGAATAAAACAAGAAGAGGATGAAAATTAAAACATGATAGTGGTAAGTGAGAATGTGTAAGATATGTGTTACATTATAAAAAAGTTTGTCCCAGTTAGTCCCAGTCACAGTCATGAGAAATGGTTAGAAAATCCAATGTTTATGGTTAGTGTACTCTGACTTTCCACTTCAGTTCCTTGTTTTTTGTTATTTTTTTGCTGGGTTGCATTTTTATCATACTTAAAATTTTGCACGTCAGTTGTGTTTTTTTGGCATTTACTGTATATACAGGATTATGTGTAAAGTTTGCATTTAGTTTAGAAAGCTATGTTATTTATTTTATATGTGATTATTTAATAAAGTATTCTTTACTGATGCGTCATCCTGGACTTCATTCATCATTATTCTGGGGCCGGGAGGCCCCATAGTCCTTCTTGCCTAGGGACCCCAGGGGGTCTAGAAACGCCCCTGTGCATCACATCATAGCTGACCAATCAGATTAAACGTAATGCATCACATCATAGCTGACCAATCAGATTAAACGTAATGCATCACATCATAGCTGACCAATCAGATTAAACGTAATACATGACATCATAGCCAACCAATCAGAGTAAACGTAATGCATCACATTAGAGCCAACCAATCAGATTAAACGTAATGCATCACATCATAGCTGACTAATCAGATTAAACGTAATGCACTTTTTTAAAAAATTGAATTAATTGTTGTTATTTTATTTTAAAAATAATTGTACATTTTTACAAACCTTTTATTTTCTACAAATACCTTTGTGGAAAACAAATAAAAATGCACAAGATTCCTTTTTAAGTTTCTACATGAGATGTTTACTGTACGCAAGGGAACCGTGCCAAGATTTATTACCAACAATAAACGTGGAGGTGAAAGTAACTCGTAACTTTTATTTTAAGTATGATTTTCTTGTTACTTGTACTTGAGTATTTAATGTATGACTTACTTGTACTTGTATTTAAGTATAATTTAAATCAAGTAACAGCACTTCTACTTGAGTAGGATTTATCAGTAATTTTTATACCTCTGGTAAAATCTAGAATATAATGTTTTTTATTATGTGAACGCGCGCCGGTACGTGTGTCTGACGTCATCACGCTACGGGATCCCCGTGAGCCCTACTTCCGGGTTGCGTTGCGCCGTCAACATGGCGGACTGTACTTTCGTGTTTACCTCCTGCTGATAGCTGCACTATGGCTGCACCGGGCTGAGGATGAGGATGAGGATGATGCAGCTTCATCAGCTGCCAGAGGACGTCCTGTACCACATCACGGCTCTGTTAGACTGTCGGTCTCTGTGTCGACTCTCACTGGTTTGTAGGAGTTTGAGTCGCTTTGTGAGCAGAGACTCAGTGTGGAAGAAGGTCGCTGTACAGCTGCTGAACAGTGGAGTGGACGGAAGTGGGACTGACATGTAAGATACACACACACACACACGCACACACACACACACACACACACACACACACACACACACACACACACACACACACACACACACACACACACACACACACACACACACACAGGTGTAAAGAGTACTGATATATCTACTCAAGTACAAGTAAGTCGTACATAAAATACAGTTAAAATACAATTAAAAGTAGCTCAATTAAATAGTAATCAGAGTAAAAGTTACTAGTTATTTTCACCCCCATGTTTATTGTTGGTAATAAATCTTGGTACGGGTCCCTTACATCTAACTTAAAAAGCAAGGGAGGTGTGTGTGTGTGTGTGTGTGTGTGTGTGTGTGTGTGTGTGTGTGTGTGTGTGTGTGTGTGTGTGTGTGTGTGTGTGTGTGTGTGTGTGTGTGTGTGTGTGTGTGTGTGCGTGCGTGCGTGCGTGCGTGCGTGCGTGCGTGCGTGCGTGCGTGCGTGCGTGCGTGCGTGCGTGTGTGCAGCAATTATCTCCCCGACGCATTGCCAATCGGACCTGAAACTCGGTCCACGGGTTCCAAATACCTCGAGTGTGTGTATCTGTTATTTTGGAGTAATTTGGTCATTTCAAAAATGTTTATTTTAATTTTATTTCACTTCTGGACGGCCCCGAAATGAAACCTATTCAGCTTTTGACCTCAGGGTGTGAGGGGGCGCTAGCGCATCATATGTTGAGAGACGACTTCCGGTATCCTTTTTGAAGGCGAAACAGATGAACTGTGAATCAACTGCTATTCATCCACGTTCCAAATACCCCGAGTGTCTGCATCTGTTATTTTGGAGTAATTTGGTGACGCAAAACGGTCAAAACTTTAATTTTATAATGACGGCTCCCTCGGTAAGAGCGCGCCACTTCCGGTTCCGGGTTCATGACGTCACCGTGTCGCAGTTGTTTGGGTCGATATTAAAAAGGTTTTTGTACCGCTAAAAGTCATTTAAGTTAATATTTCAAAGTTACTTAATATTATTCCCGTGATTCCAAACTTACTTGAAATCTCGGGTCACAGACTTCACTTCCTCCTTCGTCTCCATGAGTGTGGGCGGTGCCTGTGCTGATGGTCATTACCTTATCGCAAACATTCTGCTTCTTCAGACAGAGGAATGTAACGTTTTTGTGAGCGGATGAGTCCACTATGATTATTGTTTGTTCTGCGCAATGGTGAGTGTTTCTTCTCACATTCTACTATGTGCTAAGAAAGATGCTAGCAGCTACGATGTAAACAAAAACACAAAGTTATTGCTATTCTTATAATTACCATCATATTCTTTTTCATTATTAATATATATTTTTTAATTATAGTTACTGGTGTTCTCATTGTAATGTTAGCATTGCTATATTATCATTATATTACCTTATTATTATTTAATATTGTTTAATATTAATATTCTTTTTAATACATGATTATTTTGTTATTGCAATTATTACCATTAATATCATTACAACATTACTTTTATTACTATTACTACTTTCACTATTAATATTATGTCCCTATCAACATATTTATTATTATCAGGGCTCTACACAAACTTATCCAGTGGTGGCACTGGTGTGACAAACTTTCTCTGTTTGTCGAGAGGTTGTACAGCATAGACATACATGATGATGAATAGTTGACTTAACTGGCTACCGTAGTTACCGTGTCTCTCTTAACAACCTGCGATGGTTTATGTGCAAGAAGCGCGCGTGTGTGTATGATAGATAACGCACGGAGGAGATGGCTAACACACACACACACACACACACACACACACACACACACACACACACACACACACACACACACACACACACACACACACACACACACCTTTTATAATAAAAATATACTAAATGAGTAAAATAAAACTAAAAACTAAAAACTAAACAATATTTATACAAAAAGTACACAAAATGACAACAGAAATGCATAAAAATATACAAAAAGGCTCCAAAAACACACAAAATTACTCCAAAATACATACATTACAGAAAAATACACCAAACAACAAACAACAAAAATGACTCAAAATACACAAAACTCAATATATATACAAAAATACACAAAATAACAACAGAAATGCACAAAACTACACTAAAAAAGATACAAAAATACACAAAAAGATTCCAGAATCACACTGCAATGGCAACAAAAAACTATAATTATACAAAAAATGCACAAAAGCACAACAGAAAGATACAAAAATACGCAATTATACCCCTTATGCTTCCACATGAATGCATACTTCTGACAGGCACTGTACTAGTACAGTAAACATCTCATGTAGAAACTTAAAAAAGAAGAGATGAAATCTACCACAATTGTATTTTAATTTTCCACAAAGTCATCTGTATAAAATAAGAGGTTTGTCAAAATATACAGTTCTTTTTTATAGAGACTTTTGCGTCCTTTTTGGTGCCGTGTATTACGTTTAATCTGATTGGTCGGCTATGATGTGATGCATTACGTTTAATCTGATTGGTCGACTATGATGTTATACATTTGATTTTTGTCTGGTCATTTAATTTTTTTTGTAGTTTCACAAAGTCTGTTGATTATTTTAAAACAAAAAAAAATGACTCAGTAATGGTTGGGTGTAGAAATGTAATGAATTACTTTACTTCTTTTAAAATGTAGTAAAGTAAAATCTATCCAGGGACAGCAGATGAAAACTAGCCTCTTTTCGCTAACTCTGGCTCATTTACAGCATGTCTGTTTATAAGCCTTTTCATAGTCTGGAACTGCGCATGCGCGATCTGGGGGTCGTAGGTCGAGAGCATAGACTGTACAAAGAATGGACTAGACAAGCTCCTCCAAAAGTGAAGCTTTTTCTTTAGCGCTCCCCCTGCTGATTGGCTGCAGTATAGGTCTTAAACCCCGCCTCCTCAATGATAACAGATGGGATGTGGGTCAAATTGTAAAGTTAAAATACTTGTCACAATTTTTTTCCAAACTTAAACTCTGCTGTGATCAATAGTTATGACCTTACATTGTGTTCATGTGCTCATTTTTCTGTGAAGTTTGTTCTAAATAAGTTATTTGAGGTTAAAAAACGGGATTTTACATCATGTATGACAATGATTGACAGCCGATGATTGGGTAGTACGCTAAATGGGCGGGGCGTGTTACCAGGGTTCCTCCCGCCGGACCCTAGTGCACAGACTCTGGCTCCTAATGACGTCAAATTTGCAAGATGGCTGCGCCGTAGTTTGGCTTCAAGAACGTTTAGTGGTAACTATGGAGGACAATCACGTCTATTCTTTTTGCAGTCTGTGGTCGAGACGGATGAAAACGTAAACAAGCTCGTTCTCTTTGTTGATATTTCTAAGCTAACAACGTTTGTAATGTTATTCCAGATATTTTTAGTGTTTATATTATTAATATTACACATATTCAGACTTGAGGAGATGTCCAAGTTTTTCTACTGATGACACTTTTCGCTGATCAAAGCACTTATGAAAACCGACGGAGCAGCCCAGCAGCAGTAAGGAAGCTAGGGCAGTTCTCTGGCTTCCACACAGGTGACTCTTGGTGAATGAAAACACAGACTACCTGGGTCTCCAGCGGATGGAATTTGGACTCTACCCTGGAATGATGCACGTATCCGAGCACCTTGTAAAACCAATGTTAGAAAAGGTATTAAAGTAACATGTATTTTCTGTATTTACCTTTAATGTTCTTCTTCTGGCTTGTGTAGTTGTTTTAACAACTCTCAAGTGTTTTTGAGTTTTTGAAAAGCGCTTCTAAATGAAAGGTTTTATTATAATTGATGATAAAGTGATATTTCCGAGTGTGAAAAGGACAGCATGAGTTCTTACTTTGAAAAGGTGAATTTAAGACGTCCACCATTCACTAACCAGGTCCATGATTATTTTATTATGTTTTATTTTAATTAAATTTGCACAAGTTGGACAGGCTGATAAGTGAAACAGTTTGAAAAGCAGTAAAAACCTGAATTTTCAGCTCGTGTGCGGCATTAGCTTTAGCAGCGAACTCGGTTTTTCTGCGTTAGAGACCGAAACCACATTTACACAAAAACTCTTTCAAAGAATCAACGCTCCAACGGGAACAATGATCTAAATCTCTGTCAGCCAAGGCGAGTTTATACCTCTCGACCTTTTGAACGCATGCGTGAGAACTGAATGAGAGTGAGATTTCTGAGAGTGTGAAAAAGCTATTGGTACGTTTACACCAAAAACGTTTTGGACGTCAAAATCGTGCCTCACGCACATAGTTGGACGCTTGTGCTCATTGAATACAGACGCTTGTCACCAGCGTCGAAGACGCTCGGGTCGAGGGGAGGGGCTTCTCTGTTGTCGGTGTTGTTCTTACAATGGATGATATTGTGGTGATCAGTTACTTTCATAATTCACTCAGTGACTGTGAAGTGGTGGAGAACATTATTGTGATGAGAAGGCTGTGTTTCAGGTCGGATGTGTTTTGGTGTGACTCAGCGTGTGCACTGTGATGTCAGAGGGTTATAGAGAAGTGTGGGTGACTGGAGAATAAAGTTTGGAGTTCTTTTCTGAACACGCCCCCTCTGACTCCCGTTCATCAGCTCTACATTATCCAGAGAGTGACTTGGCTTTATTTGCTCCTCAGCACCGTTTCTGGATTCACCGTAGCTGTGCTCGGACAACAGTTGTTATCAGCGCTACTTCTGTCTTTCCCGTGCCCAGTTTGACGACCTGCTGACCTACATCGGTGCTCGCATCTCCTACCAGGACCCCAACTACAGGCGCTCTATTCCAGCAGAAGAGCCTGTCCATCTCTGGTGGTGTTTTTTTTAAATATTAAAAGTTCAACAATCCCAACTCCAGCGTCGGCCGCGTTGGAGGCACCGGACGCACGTTAAAAGCACCCACTGCGCGGAAACCTTCAAAACGCGCCGTACAGGAGGCACAGGACGCACAGCGGTACCTCTGACGCTCTCGAGAAGCGTGCTTACCATGTGTTGTGAATATACACCTGACGCTTTTGGTGTGAACGTGACATTATACTGCAGCACATTTGTATAAGATTAAGGAACTATTTACAATTAAAAGCATGCATGAGGTCCTGTATGGAGGAAATATGACACAGTGACAGTTGAACCTGATCCATTTCTCACAGCAGCTGATGATTTATTAAAAGCAACTTTTTCCTTTATTCTGTGCTTTATATCCTGCCATCTTCTTTTTACTTCAGCTGCTGTTCTCCTAGTTTCCCCACAGCATTAACTCTATCACTCATTTCCTCCCATATCATGTTTCTCCTGGTAACACTGACATGTTTCAGCTGTAATTTAATCATGTTTATTTGCTTCTTCTACCAACGTCTCCATTTCTGCTGCATCAAATATAATGTTTCACTTTTGTGCACTCAGCTCTTCTTTACGCTCCACCTTCAAAACATACCTGTAAAGTTTTGGATTTAAAAATAAGGGAAATTTTCTGGCGCCCACTACAAGTCGTCCCACCCCCAACCAAGCTCCAGTATCCCTTATATTTTAATATAGATGTACAATAAATCTAAAATACCCACTTATCAACCACTTATTAAATACAATGATGTGATTATAATCTGCTACACAGGCTCATTTATTAACAAACAGCTGATCAATATGTGACACTTCTGTTTTTTTCTCCTGTACGGGACAGCATGTGTGAGTGATATGTAATATGGCTTGTTATGGGGAAGCTCTGAGTTAAGACTCTGTTCTGAGAAGTAAAAGCAGTGACTCTTAAAACTAGTATTTTGATACAAAATAAGCTATTATATAAAATAGAAAACTACATACATATTGAATCTCGATATATCGCCCAGGCCTAATTCCTAATTTATAAAACACCCTAAATAAAAACATAGATGGATATATTAAGCACATGTGTTTATTTAATATACTTACAGTTTATATACAAATCAACATGTTGCATATTTACTGTTTATTTCACGTTGCTTGTCTTTAAGTTAGACATTAACATTTTATTTTATTATATATTTTATTATAATTTCTCATTCTCTGATATTCACTAATGACTTATTAGACACATTTTTTACAGACTTTACATTATTTAACACTTTATAAACAGTGTATATTTGTGGAGCTTGTGATTGGATGATTTTTCATGGTGACTTACGTGTTTCTTCTGCTGTGGTAGACGTTAAAATATCAGTTATTAATCTAACAGAACGTGTAACTGTGTCACATCCTGATGGTCTTTATGATAATAAACTCTATGTTACATTTTATAATGTATTTACACCAGTTCTTTGTTTTTATCACCAGAACGTCTTCATTCATCATCTCTGTTCTGAGTTGTTTCTGGGTTTGTTGCTGCTGTCAGCACTAATTTCATGAGAACTGACACTCAGGTCATTTCAGGTGGAAGTTCTCACGAGGATAGTGACAGCGTTCAGTTTAGTAAGACATCTTTATTATTATTATTACATTAAAATACAGGATATTTACGAGAAAATACTAATATGGGAAGATGGTGGGAAAGAGGGGTAAAACAAAGGAATTTCCCGGTCAAAACAGGATACTTGACAGGTATGACTTCAAAATAAGATGCACTGACTATATGCTCCTTTAAATAGGGCTGTCTTAACTATGTCTGCACGTGCACAAAGTATTGCTGCAATCTGAGTGAAACCCTCGCAGCAGGTGAGGAACATGCATTATTTAAGATGTTAGTGAATCCACACCATTACGACAACATTATATTTAGGATGGGCTTCTCATGATCATTATCATTATCAATAAGCATTTGATCATTGACCTGCTCTGATGCCATCTGTTCATAAGCTGATGTTAAATAACTTTTCCTGCAGATATCCTCACATTCCTCTAAAGGACAGAGTGAGAATTGCTCTCAACTGGTACGGAGGCATCTGTAAAAAAACCATTGCTCTCAAATGGAAACTCAAGTAAGTAAACCAACGTACTGTGCAATTATCATTTCATATATTTCAAAACTAAACACAGATAGCTTTGGTGATAATGAGCTGTGAAAATATTGATCAAGATTTTTACCTTAATATATGAATTAGAAATGCACAGAAATGACAATTATTTGCTGAACACTGAAAAAAATGATTTTGCTTTTTATTAATACTCATAATTGTATATATAATATATGTTGTATTTCTAGCTCTGACTCTTTACTAGCCTCACTAAAATCAAGATATTGTATTGTATAAATTAATATTAATGCTTTCAAGAATAAATACATTCAAATTAAACAATGCACAATATAAAATAAAATACTACAATAAATCAAATGTTTAACTTGACCATTCACCATTTCACCATTGATCTCAACATTTAGAATAATGAATAATCTGAGCATTATTACAGGACAGAATAAAAGGTTTTTTTTACATTTTAAGTGTTTTTTTATGTGTTTTTGGAGTCATTTGTGTAATTTTGTGGTGTTATTTTGTGTAATTCTTACACACATAATGTATTTATGAGTTTGTTTTGTGTATTTGTGTTGCTGTTTTAGTGTGTTTGGTGTCATTTTGTGTAATTCTGTTGTACTGGTTTATTCATTTCATAATCATTCCCTCCTGAGATCAAGCAGCAGAAATGATTTGAATTTTGTAGAATTTTCTTGTAATGTTAGAAAACTATCCCATATTCCTGATTTGATTCTGATTATTAAAGTCTCGATTCAATTACAAACCATTTTTTCATTTATTAATAATAATCGATTAGATTCTTGATTATTGCTGATTATTGATCTTCCAGTGAGCTGCTGAATTGAATAACACCTTCAATGTTGTATAGTGTCAATAAAATATCCAAATCAGCAGGAATCATCAGCTTTTTATTATAATTTGAAAAATTTGATAATCAATTTCTGGAAATGTAAGAATCAATACATAATCGTATGATAATAAAATCATGATTATCGATTTTGTTTGTTTGTAATCCATTGATTAATAATAAACAGGTCAGTATTTCTCATCCCTGTTGTTGCTGATTATTCTCTATTTGACTAATGGATCAATAACGTATAATATAGAAATCTATAAATACTCCTAAATCTATTACAGGACCATAATAGACTTAGAAAAGGATAGAACATAAATGTGAATAGATTTAGAGTCATTTTAAAGATTTTTTTAAAAGAGCAGTCATGGCCAGACAGTTGCACCACATGATATTTGGACACTTTGAATAACAGAATAAACTACAGAAGTCATTTAGTAACATTGAAAATTAATGAAAAAATAAAATCTAAGTGAACAGGTTGTTGTTATTGTTCTCCCCTAAGGAAGAATGGCGCCCCCTACGTTCATTTTTCAGCAACGTAGGGATGATTTTCTGTAGTTGTTTCCTTTTTTAATCGGTACCGTCGTAATAATTGTTGCACACTTGGACATAGAAAAAACTTCCAGGCATTCATGGGTTGTTTAGACTCTCTTTTTAATCTGAAAAACCCAGAAACACATTCATTAGCTGCATCGTCTATTTAATACAGGCGATTTGTTCAGATGTTTCCGTCTTTACCTGAGGACCCGTGCAGTCACTTAGCTGCCCCCGATGCTGCCTGTGTGCATCCTCTGCCTGCTTACTGTGAAAATCACCATCTAATGTAAACAGTGTAGCTTCAACTGGATGTAGTGACACATGAAGCTGCTCATCATGTTTGTAACTCACAGTGTATCATTCTAGATGCGTGCGCATGGATGTGAACACGTCCGTTTGAAACGTGTTCAGGCTCAAAAAACTATCGGCTTCATTCTGGTCAAACGGGTTTAGGCTGTGTTCTGTCGGGCTAGTGTGTGTGTGTCTGTCTGTCTCTGTGTGTGTGTGTGTCCTCTGGTGTGTGTGTGTTCCAATATTACTGCAAGTCCCACATAATACCTCATATAAATTTGAAAAGCACATCTTGAAATCAGTCTTTTGATTCAAATGTTACTTGTTGTCTCTACAGTGCGTGAGTATTTATTAGTGGACGAACTATATACAGTATCTACACTACTAGTTTTAGAACACCACACTTTTCCAGTTTTTTTACTGAAAATGATTTAGTTTATTGTGTCATTGCACTTTGAAATGAAAGCATAGAACAAATAAGTAATTATTGTGTAAAAAGAAATGAGGGAATCCATGACCAATACTGTTCAGCTGGTGCTCATGAGGGTCTGGTACCTGTCTGTCTGTCTGTCTGTCTGTCTGTCTGTCTGTCTGTCTGTCTGTCTGTCTGTCTGTGTGTGTGTGTGTGTGTGTGTGTGTGTGTGTGTGTGTGTGTGTGTGTGTGTGTGTGTGTGTGTGTGTGTGTGTGTGTGTGTGTGTGTGTGTGTGTGTGTGTGTGTGTGTGTGTGTGTGTGTGTGTGTGTGTGTGTGTGTGTGTGTGTGTGTGTGTGTGTGTGTGTGTGTGTGTGTGTGCGTGCGTGCGTGCGTGCGTGCGTGCGTGCGTGCGCGCGCAACTCATGTTTGATATATATATATATATATATATATATATATATACCAACAGTAACTCTATAACTACATTCATCATCACCTCCACCCATTCATCAGATAACTTTTAGCTTTAAAGTAAGGCTGGAACAAAGACAAAAAAGCTTTATTTTTCACTAAATTTGGCCCTCAGAGAATTATACATTTCAAATTTTTCCACGCCAGTGGCGCTCGCTTGCGCGTCACGCAGTCATTCTATGCTGTGAAAAATTCCTACATACTAAATATTTAGTATATTTTTATGCATTTAAACTTTTTTTTTTTAACTTAAAGAAATGCAGTTGGACAGAATATTTAGGCGTTACGTGTCATTGACCCTGATATTATTTGATCAAATCTTTTTTAACATTCCACGTAACGAAATAAGTCATTTGAAGTGTGTTTGATTTGTGCTGATATTGTATCGGTTTTATATCAGTATTGGCCAGTACTCAAAGTGTCAATATCGGTATCGTATTGGAATTAAAAAAGTCTTATCAGGACACTGTAGCGCTGTTGTTGATCCTCTTCCTTTGCTTTGTGTTTATTGTTGAGGATTGTGGGTATTACGTTGGGCTGTGGGTGTCAGCCATTTCCACTGAATTCAAACCGTCTTCTTTTGTATAATCCAGACTGTTGCCATGGCTGCAGCTGGATGGAGATACCCTGTTTCTGTCTCAGGCCTCTGATATCAAAGCGTACCGCTTACACAAAGTGTCCAGGAGGCTACAGCCACGCCCGTTTGATGTCTACTCAGGCCAGCAGGGAGACGTGTGCTGCTTCACTCTCATGGACTCGCACTTGATCAGTGGAGGAAGGTAAAAAAAAATAGATTCGTACCATAGCATATAGTCAATTTAAATATGTAAATCCTTGTTTTAATCAGAAATAAAATAGGTTAAAAGTGACCAAAATGGAGTAAAAGGTGGTGAAATTGGATTTGATTTGAAAAACCACAGATATTGATTAAAAGTTGTAAATTGGAGTAGTTTAAACTGGCAAATAATGGTCATGACGAATGGTGAATGTGGTTAAATTGGCAAAAATAAGCATGAAATATGGTTAAAGGAGTTTAAAAGTGACTATAGACCCTTTGTTTGTAAACATTGTGACGTATTTTGTTGGGCGGGGCTTAGCCTGGAGGCAAAACCACAATTGTCTTTGTTTTTTCTGAGCACAAGTGTCGGCTGGAATCCTAAAAAACTTTAATTACGTCCACTAACGTTTATTCTGGCACCCAAACACACAACAAAGCTGGAACATTACTGGCCTCCACAGTCTTTTTCCTGATTTTGCCTTCAGCCACGTCACTGGTGACATGGGCCATTAAGGGGTCAATAATGGGTCAACATACAGTATGTGACATTAGGTGGAAAGGGTTTATAAGTGCTGAATATGTCCAGAAAGGGGGGAAAAATGGCAGGAATGTGGGTAATGTAGCAAACATGCATTAAAAGGAGCAACAATATGGCAAGAAAAATTGATGAAAAATTGACAATTTTGGTTCAATAAAATTTAACTCAAATTTAAAGGAAAAAATGTTATATTGTTGAAGGCATCTGGCAACTCCCCTCCCAGTGTGTCATGCCCCCAAAGGTTGAGAACCCCTGCAGTAGTGGACAGTAACAGTAAATGTTTTTTTATTTAAATACAAAAACACATTTGTTTTAGAAAGAAATATATATTAGTTAAATGTAAGTTTGTGTTTTGTGAACAATACAATTATAATATTCTTAAAACATATTACACATTATGTTAGCGCTCAGTGATGGAAATAACAAACACTATTTAATAGTTTAAACTCATTTATTGTTTTCATTGATTCAAAATCCACTTGAAATGGAAATGTTGCTTCTCTTGTCTAAATATTGTTAATATGAATTAATTACAAAGTCTCTCTAATTCATTCAATTGTTTTTTCCCCCCACCTCTAATATTAATATATTAATGTGTGTGTGTCATATGTTAAAGATCCCATTCTATAACATGAGTTGAACTTTTTTCAAGCTTGAATGTGTGTTTGTGTGTTTCAGTGATGGAAAGATCCTGGTCCACAGTAGGACCAGTGATGCTTCCATGGAGCTGTGTGGACACACCCAGGAGGTGAACTGTCTGGATTCTAAAGACCAACTCATCATCAGCGGATCCCGAGACCAGACAGTTGGGGTCAGTGAACCCGTCGTTTTTTGGAATCATTAATCATAGAGAACATGAGATCTTAACCCTCGGAGCATCTTTGTGACCAAAAGTGTTTTTATTTGTTTGCCGCTCAGTATTGTGGTCATTTTTAAGGCTTGTTGTACACAATTTTGTCATTATTGTTTTTTCATCTTTATTTGCTTAATTCCAAAGTCCTGTGTATAGAAAAGAAGATACTGTATATTATGTATCATATTAACACTTAGTAACATCATCATCAAATTCGCCCCATTGAGTCCCATTGTAAGGACATATTTTCCATACACTGTAATTATGATTATATTATATTATATTATAATGCTTTTTCAATGAATACCTAATAGTTCTAAGCCCATGCCTTTAAAATAAAGACCCCTACCAACCAGAACATTTTTGAGATGGACCGTTTGTGTACACAGGGTGTATAAGTGCTATTTTTTTCTTTAAAACTGTCCTTGTGCCAAAGATAATAATGCTTTAAAATCCAATCTGCTATTAATTATTGTCATGGTCAAGGCTGTAATATTCTCATAAAAAGTATTTCACTTGACATTGTATATTTGGAAATATTGCACATTTAGTGTTTTTGCAGTTTAAAAAATTCCATACAAACAAAAAAACAGTTTGAAAATAATAATACATTTTATATTTATGGATAGGTCTGAAGTAGGTAAAAAGATCTGATGCAGTGAAAGTAAAAAAATAATAATGATGTAGCACATTTTTATTGCAGATGGACTGTTTGTGTACACTACACGTGTATGTAATATTAAAGCAGTGCACAAGGGTTAAGATAATACCTGATCAGCCTTTGACTTGAATTCATGTACTGTTCATTCTTTGGGCATTTAAAACCAAAAATCAAAATAACAAATAAACGGTGTAGTTATTTGGTTTTCCTGACTTAAAACCAAAATTGAAATACAGAAAAAAAAAAAAAAAAAAAAAAACAGACAAGCAGTGTTTTTTGTTTTGAAATTAAATTTTCTGTTTGTGTGATATTTGGATATTTAAGGAAAACTAGAGTCAGAGCTTCATGTTTTATACTCACCACACAGAGGGGACACACAGGGGGGCAGACTTTTATTGCTTGACAAAAATAGGATCAATGCATAAGTCACATTACTGATGAACTGGTGAATAGAAATGTTATTAATACATAAATCTAAACAAAAAAAGGATGTTAACTAAAACATGCACGATGTGATTAATTAATTCACTGCCAGCCATTTTCAGAGCAGCCAACCCCATATTGCCAGGTGTTTTAAATGATTTTCACTGATCTTTCAAGACTTTTGTACAATGACAGTCTGAAATCAGATTCTAAAAGATTAGACTCTCTACTTTCACCAGAAAAAAAAAAAAGTTTCTAGCTTGTTTTGTTTTTCCGTAATCAGCAGCTGAATATAGATAAGTTTCACCCAAATCGCCAGTTTGTGATAAAAAGCTGAGAAAAACATCTTTTTCTGAAAAAATTTATTAGTGACTTTGAGGCATTTTTGCTTTAGTGACACCTCAACATTAGTTTCCTTCTATAAAACTACGAAAACAATACTGAGACCAGGCTTTTGATGGCACAATTATTATTATTTTACTGTCTAGGTCAGAGTTGAATGGATTTCTTACTGTATTTTGGAGTTCCTCCAAGTCTCTCTCCCCGTCATTCTCCACACAACTTCCTCGTTCTCCCGGGTGTCAGCGCTTGCCCCGTTTTTCTGATTGTTTTCTCAAACCATTGCGACACTCAATAGTCCAGTTTGGTTCCACACATGCTCTGGTCGAGGTGTGCGCCACTGTGAGCTTCAGCATAAACTCTCATAGCGCCATTTTCTGTCCTGTAAACTCCTTTCCTCTCCTCTGAGCTCTACCCATCATGGGTGATCTCTCATCCAAAGGTGCGCTGCTGCCACCTAAATGTCACCAGTTGGTCACTACATCATTGTACAAGCTGGATATTCACGGGAGAGCTTCGTCACACTGTTTCCTAGCAACCCCAGCTGAAAAACACAACTGACGTCTTTAGACGTCTTTGGCAGTCAATGTGTTAAAGGAACCAGAGGTAGTGTAATGAATCTACTGGTGCTCCTCGTTTCTTTTGATCAACTTCCGTGTGTGTTGACGGCTGCTGTTAATGTCTAGCGGTATTAAAACATGCAAAATGCAAATTTTTACTGCCCTCAGAAAAGCTGTAATTGTTTTTGCAAAAGTGTCAAATGGCAGAAGTTCTAACATCTATTGTTCCTCACAGTCCATAGTCAGTCACCAGATTATCTGGATACTATATGGACACTGTTTGGTTAAGTTGGCAGATATTCACAGATTCAGACCTTCAGCATCAATAACTCTTTAACAAAACGTCGACACATGAATTAACACCTCTTTACCATCGGTGTGAGTTGGACAACATGATACAAGATCATTTTATCAAACACAGCAGAGTAAAAGTCCGCCACCATCTGTGGATCCTTCTGTGTGGTGAGATTAAAACGTGAAGCTCTCGTAAATATCCAAATATCTCACAAACAGAACAAGATTTAGATGAACCATACCATTTATTGGTTTTTTTGATTTGGTTTTAAAACAAAATAACCAAAGTACGAGTACACAGATTGACTTATGAGTTCCATGCTTGGTTTTTAGTAGAGTTCACACTCCCTGAACCAGTCATTGCTCAAACAAAATGACTCAAACATATAGAATTACAGAAATATACACAAAAGGAAAACAGAAATACAAAAAAATGTACCAACAAAAAACAAGAAAAGCTGATGAATAAAAATTGACAAAATGACTCAAACATTATTACAAATTACAATGAAACACAAAACGACGACTTGACAAAAACTAATGTGGTGGTGTGCCTACGACTCGGATTTCAAAACAAGCAAAATTGACAGCAGATTAATAAACTGGAGTGATAAAGATTGACTACAAATTATTAATTTTGGAGACATTATTGATTTTGTCACATTGGAAAATACATTTCGATTGAAGAAATATGACTTTTACAGATACCTGCAAGTTAGACACTATTTCCATCAAAACCTGAAAAGTGCTTTCAAAGTATTTTTGTCATTATGTGAATCCACGACATCCATCCATCCATCTTCAAACCCGCTTATTCCCGTTCATCAGGGTCGCGGGGGTCTGCCGGTGCCAATCTCCGGCTCTCATAGGGCGCTGGGCGGGGGTACACCCTGGACAGGGCGCCAGTCCATCACAGGGCAACACAGACACAGACAACCATTCACTCACTCATTCACTCCTATGGGCAATTTAGAGACTCCAATCAACCTTAGTCATGTTTTTGGATGGTGGGAGGAAGCCGGAGTACCCGGAGGAAACCCACGCAGCACGGGGAGAACATGCAAACTCCACACAGAAAGGACCCAAGTGTCCACCCCAGGGCTTGAACCCAGGACCTTCTTGCTGTGAGGCGGACATGCTAACCACTAATCCACCGTGCGCCCAATCCACGACATGTAACAAAATAATCTCAAAACTCTACAAACATCTAAACACGAAGGTATAGAATACATGAAAATTAAGGAAATATTTTGATTTCAGTGGAGAGTTGGGAGGTTTTAAAAATTAAGAAAAACATATAGATCAGAATCGGAATATAAATTCCATTTTTTCTCTCAGTTTTCTGCAGTCAAGAAAAGTGGGAGGCCTGAAATGACTACAAAAACGCACCAAAGCTTTTGTTTTGACCTGTGTTAATGCTCTGTTTGGTCATTGTTCTAAATGCTGACGTGAATGATGATCATTTCAATAAATTACCCATGCACTTTGGTCTCAAAAAATCCTGAAATTTTGACCAATTGTTCCGTGATTATTCAATAGTTACACTGTAACTTTTTAGTTTGATCGGATAAATCCTAATTGAGATATAAACAATGTAGTGAGGGGGGTGTGTCCTTATTTTACTTCTATTTTCATCTTCCAACATATCAGGAACTCCATCACATAGAAAGGTAAATATGGTATAGTAATAAGCTCTATATTTATAAATTTATAGTATAAATGTTTCTCTTTCTTGGGATATAAAACAATTTTTATTTATGTGACTTCTTTTTTTTAACTTAATATTAATTTTAAACACATTTCTCATGTTCCACCTTTTTTATGTCACTAGTGAAAAACTAATACACAATAAAACATAAAAAATAAAATAACTATTGCATCAGAAAAATGTTTTTTTTGAAGACAGTATTAACTATGAACAAAGTTCCCATGTTCTACATTTTCTACAATTTATATTTTTTACGTTACTAGTGATAAATCTGTGCTAGGGTGACTTTGGTTGGTTCCTGCCCACTGGAGAGTAACTTGTGCTCAATGTGGAACATTTGTGTCTTTCTTCAGATTTGGACTTTGATGTCTATCTCCCGCAGAGATACTATTGCATTGTGTGACAGAGTGTGGTCTGTTGCCATCAGTCCCACTAAAAGGTAAGGACTTGGCTTTTAATCGCTCTACTCACATTGGTTATCACGATTAGCATAGTTTTCCACAATAATATCACAATATGCATTTAAATCTGAAAATAACAAAAAAATAAATTCTGTTAGTTGATTATTGCTTCTTAACAAGCCCTGATTTCATTAACACCAACAAACAAACGAATAATTAATGAAGTTGTTTGAGTCCGAGTGATTAAAAGGATGAAGTTGGTGTCGTTGTATCCACATGATTAACTGGTGGAGTTTAGGAGCTGAAGACGTTTCCTCAGCCGACTGATTCCTTTTAACTTTTCCCTGAGCAGCCGTCTGATGAATTAAAGCTCTTTGAAGAACACACACGTGAACTCATTTCTAATTTATTAGCCCTCCACACACAACTCCAGTGACTCATTTAAATGTAATTCAGCTATTACATGTTACACACACCTACTGTACCTGTTTTTGTGGGCGTATGATTGTTGTTTCATGTTTGTAGATTATTTATTGTTATTGTCATTTTTTTATCTTTTTCTGTCATTCTGTGTATTTTTGCTGTCATTTTGTACTTTTTTTAATTTAATTTTGTGTATTTTTCTCTCATTTTGTGTATTTTTCTTGTTGTTTCCTGGGTTTTTCTGCTGTCATTTTTTGTGTTTTTGTTGTATTTTTTACATATTCAAGGCAAAGTTTGTGCGTGCGTGCGTGCATGTGTGTGTAGCAAATTTCTCCCCGACACGGTGTCTGTTCGACCTGAACCTTAAGTGTGTGCTTCCGTTATTTTGGAGTAAATAGGTGCTGCAAAACGTTTAAGATTACGGCTCCCTCTTGGTATTCAGCGGGTCATGACGTTGTTTGGGTTTAAAAAAGGTCAATATTAAAAACGTTTTTGTACTGCTAAAAGTTATTTAGCTTAATATTTCATGGTTATTTAAAATTATTCCCGTGACCCCAAACTTCCTTTAAATCACGGGTCACTTCCTCCTCCTTCTCCATGAACTGTGGGCAGCAGCTGATCTCAGAGGAACGTAAGGTTTTTATGAGTGGATGGGTCCATAACACGGCTCCACTATGATTATTGTTTGTTCTGCGTGTTCTCAGTGTTTCTTCTTATATTATTCTATGTGTTAAATGCTAGCAGCTAGCAGTAACAGCTATAATGTAAACACCGGATGGAAGGTTAGACCGGAGAGGGGGAGGGGCGTCTGAGCAGCCGCACGCTCTCACTGATATACTAGCAAAGCTCTCAAGTTTCACGCATTGGAAGTGAGACACACGCATTTCAACCTGAGTGAGGAGTGGGTGCACGCTCACAGCTAATGTATGTGCGTGTGTGTGAAACTGGGCCCACAGACGGGTAGCGAGACACACACACACGATAATTACCCCTACACTAAGAAATGTTAAATAAATACTTTTATTTCTACAAATTTATGTCTTTCATTAGAGTCTACCTAAACCGCTGCATTGTGACAAACTTTATTTATTAATTTATCATGTTCATGTCTCAGAATTAAACCAAGTAAATCACACACACTAATTTACTCTTTACCCACAAATAAAGCCCTTTATAACAGATTACAGAGTATGGACACCTCTTTGTACATCAAACCTTCAAACATATTCTCATTTGGCCATAATTGACAACTCTACTTAAGCTCACATATGAATACATACTTCCGACGGATACTGTACTAGTGTTTTTAATACATGTCTATTTTTAAAAACATGTTTATTCATTTTGTTGCTGTTTTTTTTAATTGTGCTTTATTATTTTATTCTTTTAATGTGTATTTCTCGCTGCTAACCAAGTTGTTGTTTTAAAAAATGACAATAATAATATAATAATGATGATATTCTATTGTATAATACATAGATCTATGAGAGTTAGGAAAAAGTACAGTAGGAATGGGCGATATTATCAGCCCACCAATGTTATCGGCCGATATTTGCCATAAAATGTCAGTCAGGGTTCTCGCCAGCGCTGTTGAGCGTAGGAGGCCCTACTGTCTGATTTAGATTTCCTATGGTGTGATGTCGTAGGGGGCTTTTCTGTTGTTTTTTCTTTTTTTCATTGATACTGTTGTAATAATTGTTGCATCCTTGGACACAAAAAGGATTAATCTGAATAACCCAGAATTACATACATCAGCCGCATTTAATACAGGCGATCTACTCGGATACTCCTGTTTTTACCTGAGGACCCCTGCAGCCATTTAGCTGCCCCCGATGTTGCCTGTGCACATCCTCAGCTTTGTTACCGTAATCACCGTCCATTATATAATATAAACAGTGTAGCTTCAACCAGACGTAGTGTGTAGCAACACATGAAGCTACTCGTCAGGTTTCTAACTCAACGGATCATTCTACATGCACGCGCACGGATGTGAATACCGTCTGGCAGTAGCGGAACAAATCAGAGCCAGGCTGGGGGCGGGGCAAATGACCGGTCTCTTTAAACCAAAATAATAAAGCTCATGATAACATAATTTTACAACATACACATGACCACAACAGCGTGGCTTACAAGCTTCAACACCACAGAGAGCGACTGTGTCATTTTGAAGTCCATCAAACGACATGAAGTAAAACAAAACAATAGAACAACAAAAACATTAGGATGGTCACTAACACAACTTCAAAGCTTCTCAGCACCACGGATAGCGAGCGCTTTATTCTGACACCCACTTTAACCATTTCAGCTCAGAGCCTGTATCGGTAGATTTGATAAAGTTTAGTAAAACTGACACAGTGACCCACGTGTTCACTAACACTATTTAATATGAAGTACTATAGACCTACTCACCACTATATGAAGGACGTACGACAGCCTTGTGCTCCGTGAACTCAACCACGATGCTCTGTATGTCCATTTTATTTTGTTCTCTCATTCTCTATGAACAACATGGTAAGTCCACTCAGTCTCTCCTGTCCCACTGTGCTCCTCAACTGGTTTTTAATACGTTTGAACTTGGAGAATGAGCGGGTCAACCTATAGACACATTTCAATGTGAACAAACATGAGACACATGACTGACGTGTGTGTGTGAATAACCAACCAACAAACCATGTTGTTTACATATGTGATGCTTGAAAAATGTAAAAATGTTAATGAATGAACCGCTGTTAAGGCTCATAAATAGTTTGTAGAAAGTTTATCACCTGAGGACGCGGTCGCTTATTTAAGGAAACTCACTTTAAGTACAGGTGAACGATGTGGGACCCATGCAGCGTTCCTGAAAACGAGTGGTCATTAGATGTACGCTCCTGGCCCAATGTTTAATGGTCAGATATTTATACATATTTGATAGAAAAACCCAATGTATAAACAAAAGAAAACCTAAAAGCATTAAGTCTCTAGATGTTTATAACTGTTATGAACGGGCAGGTAGGCGGGCTACTGTACTCCTGTTAACAAAGTTTTCGTGTATTTCTGCGTATTCTGATTAGTTTCTGATATCGGTATTGACTAGACAATATCGATGTATTGTATCGTATGGGCAAGAAGCTCATATCAAACATCTCTACATTTTACACAGCCAAGGAAAACACACACACACGGACACACACATGGACACACACCTCATCCCACCTGTTTCCATTGCTTTGTTTCTGCTGGAACGTCTCAAGCTCTTTCAGGCTTATTTTGGCCGAGCCCAAATGTCAAGGCTACAGCGCCCACTTCTATTCCCACAGACTTCAAATTCACATTGATCCTATCTGTGGCTTTTTCCACACACATCACACTGTTACCAGTCTGTTGCCGGTGTCATACTGGAACTGAAGTAAATACACACCAGTATTAGGCAGCTGGAAAAAGGCTTAGAAAACTTTCCTGTTGTAGTAAGAGTTGTACCAGTCTCCACATTATTACACCTCTAATCCTTTTCTCAGTAAGTAAAAGTAGAAATATGAGGATCTGCTGTTGAACAAACTAAGTCTCACTGACATTCTGGATGTGAAGCGTTGGTTCAAAGATGGCTCATACCTTGTCCTTTCTTTGCCAACAGGAACTGTTTCCATTACCCTTGGATACGCACAAAATCTAAATAATTCAATGAAAAATGGTAATGGAAACACCTTGGGCCAAATTATGGCCAAAATGATAATCACGATTAATTTGATCAATATTGTAATCATGATTATAAATGCCCAATGAGAGCTAGAGATGGGCACCAGCAGAGCCACACGACCCTGAAAAAAGTGGGTCAGAAAATGGATGGATGGATGGAACCCAAGAATTTAAAATGTACCAAAGGCTAACTGAATAATTATAGCTTTATAGAGTGCAGAGTCCGTATTTTAAATGTAAATATTGTCGACAATTTGGTTAATATAATCGTAGCTATGATTAAAATTTGATAAAAAATAAAATAAAATAAAAAAAAAAAATTTGATAAATTGTACAGCCCTAGAAACACCTGAATTTAAAAAAATATATATCGGCAAAAGGTTTTTCCCTTTTCATGAGGAGGTTTTTCAGACTATTTCATCTTGAAATGTTTCACAAAAGAACAATGAAAACACTTTTTACACAATTAAACATCACAGGACGTGACGTACCTTGTCACATGACCACTTCTCTCTGAGAAAACATGGTGCGTATGTTTTTTTTTGGCTTCTTACGCGCGGTGGGCGTGTCAGGCGCGTAACTGCAGGCGCGCAAAAAAAAAAGCGCTTAAGTCCAGACGGGAGAATAGATCCTTAAATGAACTGATGTAATTTAGTATTTTGGCCAGAATTGTTCTAAACTTTTCATTTATATTTGAGATAACTACCTCATGTGGGGTTAAAACAACATGTTTGTAGATGCAGGAAGGAACCCCAGTAATACCTTGGGGGTGTTTTTGATAAGGAATTAACATTGTAACAAGGTTAAAAGATGAAAAGTTGATTTGCATGATATAGGACTTTTAACATCATCGGAAATACTTTTTTTTTCTTTGCGAAACAGCTTTTTTAAGAATTCAAATATTTGTGGTGGATTATTGATGCACATGTACTAAAGCACTGTGTCATTTCAAAAACCACAACCACTCTCATACATTAGCTATTGGCTAATTAAGACATTTAAGCTAATATTTTACTCAAATTGAAGTTGTTTTCTGAACAGATATGTAATCTATGTAGACATGTTTTAATAGATGAGAGAGTACCGCCCTAAAAGTCTCACATCCTGTGCAGTGTTTAAACATTAGCCCAGTCACAGCTCACAGCTCTATTAACCTGATGTGGAAAATCCACACACACCAAGTGGCAGTCCAATTAAAATATATATATATTTTTAATGCTACTATTATAATGGTTACATTTGTCAAATGAAAACAACAATTCAGAATAGATTAAAGTTTTTATACCTCACCCATTGATGGTTATGTGGTTGAAAAGTATTGATGTATTTTTCAAGATTAAAAGAACATTTTACACTTTATAAAATGTGAAAGTACTCAAAAACTCAGCTCGTTCATTCTTCTTTCTTTATTCAAAAACACAAAACAACGATAGTTCAGCTTCATTGCACTTGCTTTTAAGCATTTACTTCATTTGTTTCACTGTCAGGGTTGGGGTCAATTACATTTTTCAGTTGCAATTACCCATGTTCAATTACAATTCAGTTACAATTTTAGTGTATTTTTCCAATTACAACATAATTACAATTATTATTTTTCCCCAAAAGTCAATTATAATTAATTTCTCAATTACTAAAGTTAATTACAATTAATCACAATTAAATAACCTAATAAAAGTTAACCTTCCTCTTGTGTTAGCTTTCTGTTAGCATCTCTAATGCTAATGGGTCCTAAATCATCTGTAAAATACACTTAAATATCTATCATCTAATTTACTTTCTATCTATTGATTACCTTGTTAGGCTTCCTAATCAATAAAAAGTATTAATAATTATGATGTGGGCATCTGAGCTTCTTTTCTGTAAGTATACCCATAGATTTCTATTTAAAATGGTAAAATGTGGGAAAGCTTGATCTGAAACATATTTCATTAATTTTTATCTACATATGTGTAGAACTGTACAGAGAACTGTACCATGGTTCAACAGTTTAAATTATAATTTAAACTGTTCAATTTTATCAAGTTTTCATGGTAATTATCTAAACTCAATTACAATTTAATTATGATTGCGACAGCAATATACTTTTTAAATTACAATCATAAATATGCCATAATTGTAATGAATTATCAATTACACGAACAAAATTAGGGGGCCAAGCCCGCGTATGCTTACAGGCTTAGGGTTCCTAGGACCAGCGGTGCAGAATGAAAGTTTTTACAACGTCTTTTTCGGACGTCGTGTTTAGTGGGATAAAGTTTGTTTTTATATAAAAATGATAATAATACTAAATATTACCAGCAACTCACAAAACGACAACAAAATCACACAAAATAAGAGCAAAATATACTGAATAATAAAAAGAACAAACAACAAAACACAAAATGACACACACTACGAGAGAAAAATACCTATTACCAGCAACACACAAAATGACAACAAAGGCACACTAAATGAGAGAAACATACACAGTACTACAGCAAAATTCCCCAAAATAACAGAGAAACAGACAAAATGACATAAGAAACTACCAATATATATATGTGTATATATATATATATATATATAGTATGATATGTTCCTGCTGTTTTACATGTTTCAACCCTGGTTGTTTTTTTTCATGCTTCTCTTATATACACTTATTTATGTTGTATTTTCCCTGATGCTGCAGAACTAGTTCTCAGTGACCAACTTGGTTAAAAAAAAAACAAAAAACACTAAAATGTTAACCCACCATTTACAATCCCCCAAATAAATAATTTGGTGTACATCAGTGAGTCGCATTAAAGCATTTTCTGTGCAAAATCTCCTCACGTCCTCTTCAACTTTGGTGCAATACAGTAAATTTACAGCGATTTCTGCAAATGACACGCCTTGTTTTGTTTTTTCAAAAATGATTTGGAAGTACAGTTCTTATAACATTTTAAACAATGGGGAAAATATAGAGATAATTCATATACTGTATTTTGGTACCAGAAAAACAGCAGCATCCTCATATATGTGCTCTTATTTTGAAAAGAACATCTTCTGGTCTCATTATCATGAAAAACTGGCATTTTTTTTGTTTCTGTCCTCTGGTGTTTCTATTTTTTTGTTTTAAGAAACAAAAATTGAAAATCAATCCATTTTTGAATGTTTTGTTATCCCATCTTTACCCTGATAAGGAATTATGCCTTTATTTCAATTTTTGTTTTTCAATTTAAAAAGGAAAATCAAATAACCACTTGTTTTTTGTTTTTCGATTTCCTTTTCTGAACGGAAAGTTCAATGATCCAAACATACATTGACTGTTTTAGCACACTTCTGCTAACTCACATGTCAAATTGTGTGGACACATTGGACTCCATTGTTTTAGAATAATCCAAAAAATTGCTTATCAAAATTTATAGTGCGTCAGTTCGACTCAATCAAAGGTATTCCTCTCTTTCTGTCACTTTAATTCCTCGCTCTAATATCCTCTCAGACCAGATTGGCATCCGACATAAAGCAGGAGTGGGATGTGGCTGTGGTGTACGCTACACTGACCTCTTGGGTTGAAAGGGTGGACAGAAGCCAGTGAGTGTAGAGGGGGGTTTGGGGTGGTGGGGTACAATTGTTTTGTCTAGAATTCCTGAAGCACAACTACAAAGATGTTGCAGGGGCCAAAAGTGCCTTTGAAAGTTTCCAAAAAGAAGAAAATGATTGTTGGATAAACCATCCCCAATTCGCCACTTTCTCACCATCACCAGGGGAGGAAGACCTCTGACCTCCAGTAAGTACAGGGTGACGCCACAACAGCCACCCAGCCAGCCTGAGGCAGCCCTCTCAGACTGCACCCCCCACCACTACCGCCAACAGCCAGCCCTTACACACTGCAATTTCACCCCCACTGCTCTGCCTCACTCAACCGCAAGAAAAAGCCAGAAATTCATGTCTTTCCTTTGGTCTCCACCGGGCTGTCCCTGTGGCTTTGGAGTCAAGAATTCAATTAGTTAAAAAAAAAGAGAAGAAAAGAGCGAGGCTCCAACAATGCAGCGATAAGGGGCAGAATGTGTTTTCCCACACACTAAATACAGGGCGCTTTCTCTGGGGCCCACAGAGCCTGAGGACCCACACCACAGGAGGTGAGAATAATCACAGCTACCTCTGAACCCCCTCATTACACACACACACACATACACACACCTTACACTCCGCAGACACACAGATAGCTTCATGCACACATGCATTACGCATTGACATTCCCCTGAACAGACGCACTGTGCACAGACCTCACCCTGTGGCTACAAACCTGTCAATCCGGGCTGTGCTGTGCGTTAGCATGAACGTACGCTAGCTCCGCTCCAAAACCGCCGTTTTCACCCCGTCCTGAGTTTGATCGGCTCCAGAATCGCTTTGCTTGTTCGCAACGAAGAATTAAAGTGAAACAAATGAAAGATCCACCTGAACCTTAGAGCGTCTAGTAATGCTGTAGTACTCAAAGACAAAGGTCTTATTGAAGGTCTCAGACTGGCCATCAAGACCAGTGGAAATCAGCACTGATCTGCTACTTTTCATTTCATTAATGTGATCATAAGGAGAAGCACTTGGAACTGTTCCTGAGTGATTCATGTTGTAGTTTGACTTCAAACATTTATGGCGCCTTTCCATTGCAGTATTGGCTCTACACGGCTCCACGCTGCTCGCTTTCAGGACCCGATACTGTTTTTCTGGACCGTTTGCATTGAGCTCCAACCTGACTCTAAAATGCCAGACTCCATCCACTGATTGCACTTTTTTGCTGCCATCGTGAAAAATTAATGGTGGCCAAATGTTTCCACTCTGTGAGTTGATGAGTCCATGCTTTGATGATTCTCTCAACCAATCAGTGTCTGCTTTGAGCCTACGTCACATTTTTAGACCAGGGCTGCTCTTTTTGGAACCACGGAGGAGGTCCTTTTTTTCTTTTGAATTTTGAAATACTTTATTAATCCCTGAAGGGAAATTTGTGTTTTACACACTGTTATTTTAGGGACATGTTTCTCACACACACAGGCCTGTAATACACACATGCACAAACAGGACCTGTGGACAAGCGTTAATGGAGAGATGTCAGAGTGGGGCTGCTTTTACTATGAAGGGAACGCACCAGAGCAGTGTTGGGGTTTGGTGCCTTGTTCAAGGGCACCTCGGCAGTACTCGAGAAGTGCCCTGGCACCTCTCCAACTACCATAACAACTTGCGTTTTTTGGTCCGCACCGGGTCTTGAACCGGCAACCTTCCGGTTCCCAACCCCGACAGACTGAGCTTTTTCCCAGTGGAGTCACGCAAAAAGGAGAATATAGCCAAGCCGAGTAGAGCCGATACCACCAGTGGAAACACACTATTAGTGTTAGCGTTAGCTCACTGACTGGAAATCTTTGTCTTATGTTTCAGATACCTGGGACATCAGTCTCTGAACACTTACTTTAGGCCTCATTCACCTGACTAATAAACATCTGATTTTCACATATTTCAGATAATTCTGGACTTATCAGTGGCTTTTAAATACATACAATGATTTTTTTTAACAAAAATTTAGTTGAACAACCTTTTCAGTATTTGATATTTTTGGCATGTTGGACTTTGAAAGAGTTGCAGAGTGATATACTAGCAAAGCTCTCAAGTCGGAGTGGGTGCATGCGTGCGGCTGATGGTCGTGCGTGTGTGAGAGTGCTGGTGAGTTTACCTCAGCACTGAGATTCTCTTTTAATCTCAATATGTGACCACTACGTACTGAGATGTACCTGTGCTGGATTAGCCATTCACAGAGATTACTGTACTGATTTAAAAATGTTTAAAACATCACGTGAGTCGACCATCGATAAAAAAATCCACCAATGATAAAAAAAAATGATTGTCGATCAGATTTATATGAATACAACAGCTTATTATTGTAAAGTTACATTAGGTTAACTGTTGTTAATTGCAATGTATATTATAATCATGTTTTTTGGAAAATAAATTATTCCTACACGCACATATGTATTTTTGTTTGGTGTATTTTTCTGTAATGCATGTTTTTTGGAGTCGATATGTGTATTTTTTCAGTTGTTTTTTTGTATAATTATTGTTTTTTTTTTTTTTGCCATTGTAGTGTGATTCTGTTGTCATTTTGTGTATTTTTTCACCTCCATCTCCACCGTGGGTTATCTCTCACACACGTGTGCACGTGTGTCAGCCGCGTGCATCATGCACATAATCCGTCACAGGTTGTTGAGAGATAAAAAGAGACCCGGAAGTAGCACAAAAAATAAACGTTTTGTAACACCAAAGTCGCAACTCTCTCTCTAAACGGCTCTGTGTGCGTTCAGCATGTACATCCCGACACTCACACTGGGAGATATTCGCTCCACAAACACACACACATACACGCACACAGACCTTTGCTGCTTTATAGATAGATAGATAGATATGAAAAACAATCGATTTTGAACATTTATGGATCGTCACGTGTTGAATCGTGATTAATATAATAATCGATGTTTTGGCATAATTCTATTTTAGAAGACAACCTTCAATTTTGTAAATTAATTGTTTGTTTCCGTTAGTTCCCACGGACAGTTTACAACTTTGAAAATTCCCAGGATTTTACAACCGTTCGCACACGTTTCCTAAACCAGTGGTTCTCAAACCTTTTTGGCTCAAGTACCCCTTTCTCTTTTGAATCCAAGTACCCCCTTATGTCTGACTAACACATTTTGCTCAGAATTCTGTGAAAAAACAACTATAGAGCATAATGATGGAATGAATGAGTGATAACATATTTTTGGTTGTTGTCATTTTGTGTATTTTGTTGTTTTTTGTCTGTTTTTTATTATTCACTATATTTTTCTCCTATTTTGTGTGTTTTTGTTATTATTTAAATGACTCTTTCTCTGTGTGTGTGTGTTTTTGGTGTTGTATGGTTGTTTCTTATGTCCTTTTGCACATTTCTCTGTTACTTTTGTGTGTTACTGGTAATTTTTTGTATGATTATAATTTTTAACCAAAAATAAACATAAAAGCCCACATTTTTAATGCCTTCATATGTAATTTTCTACACTCTCTCTCCCTCTCTCAAGTACCCCCTGTAGTGCCGTTGCGTACCCCCATTTGAGAAACACTGTCCTAAACGGTGACCCCACCCCGCCCCCGTGACATAACAGACAAACATAAACCTAAAGGGCTCCAGGGGGTGGGAAAGGGTAACACAGTCAAATCAAAGTGTCGGTGTGTGTGTGCGCGTTTACCGGCTCTGTTTGTGTGGCCATGCATATCAGTCTAAATTTGTCAGAGAAAGTCTGTGTTTGTCTGCATATGAATGCTTGCTCATGCATGTCGCTGTGCAAAGGGCCAAAAGGAGTAGAAGACAAGAGCTAGACAAGAGCAGCTCACACTGAAAGAGAGACTGGGTGTGTGGGGTTGGGGGTCAGCACTTGTGCCCCCAGCTATTGTCTCCTCCCTCACCAATATAAAAGCATCATAACCCTTTGAGCCCAGACATATTTAGAAACAAGATAAAAGCACTTTTTACAAACTAGATACACGTTGAGAACAAGGACCGGGGTCAAGCGCAACAAATTAACAAGCCTCTTTCTGATGGGAGGTAAGAGTCGGGGTGAGGGTGATGGGTCAAATCCAAACCACCCCTGGAGTCCGAGCCAAATGCTTCTGCATTCCTCTGGTTGGCGACCTGAGCCTGTGTTATTGCTCTTAGTGTTAAAAAATATACGCTCTCATTGTTTTCTAAGGAAAGCACTGACAATAGTTAATAATGCATGATTTCTTTTCTGATCTGAGGGTCACATGATCAACATCCATGTCAGCATTTAGACACATTTTTGTTTTTTCTCTCCTTTTCGTTTGTTTTTGGAGTTCATTTTGTGTGTTTTTTGGTTTGTGTATTTTTTGTTTATTTTATTTAGGTTTTTATTACAGTTTGATGTGGTTTTGCAGTCATTTTGTGTGACTTTGGAGATATTTTGTGTATTACTTTATTTTTCTCTCATTTTATGTTTTTGTGTGAATTGTTTTTGTATTTTTGTTATTTTGTCTATTTTATTTGGGTTTTTGTTTATTTTTCTCTCATTTTGTGTGTTTTCAGAGTTATTTTGTGTATTTATTTATGTTTTTCTGTCCGTTTTTATTTGTTGCATTAGTTTAGGGGGCTGCACAAAATTAGACTGATGCGGCCCCCTTACCAACAGTTGCCCATCTTCTTCATCTTCTTGTTTGAAGTGAACAGCCTTTTTTTTTCTCTTCAAAACGCGTTTCCATATAAGCATCGCACAATTTATCAAGCCTTATTAAACGTTTAACTGTGCTATCCTGATGTGAGTCATTTTAATAATTATTTGGAGCTTTTCCAGATCTCATTTATCCTTAGTTACCTCAAAACAATGCGGTGTCACAGTATTACATTTAAAGCCTTAAATTGTTTTGTGGTATTCCAATTTCCATTTCATTTCATTCAAAAAATTACAAAGATAATTAAAAAAGAAAGAATAATATTGACAACTTTGCTTCAGTAAGTGAATTCTGTTTTTTCCCTGTTCGTTTTTGCATCATCACGGAAAATCAGAGCTCCATAAGAGACTGTGATTGGATTAATATTGCGTGGGTATTATTTCTATGATGTGCTGATATCAATTGTTACTACACTCTAAAAAAAAATACAAAGGCTCCACTTAATTAAATTAAGGTAACAATTTGCATCAATCTTTTTAATAAATTTCAACTAAAATTTTTCAGTAAATCCAACAAGACTTTTAATGTTAGAAACTCAGTTAATTAAGCTGAACCAACTTAATTTTAATAAAATGGTTCATGTTAAATTAAGGTATCATTTTACTTAATTTAAGCTATTCCAGCTCATTTGTTTTGCATTTCTCATCACAAATATCATTTCAAATTGTTTCCTCAATTTCTTATCAATAACATTCATTTTATTAACATTAATACAGTTCAGTCAGTTTAATGGTCAAACGGGTTTATTGTATATAAATGCCAACCATCAAATAAACATGGAGGAGCTCCAAATGAAGACACAAAGGTCAAATATTTGCAGGAGTTTGCTGTTAAACACACACACACAAAAAAAAACTTAAATTCAAATTAATATTTGAATTTTGGAAGACTGATCCCCTAAACTAAATTCAATGTGTCACTCTCTGCATGTTAAATAACAAAAATAAGGAAACACAACACTTGTCATGATAAAAGGAATGCATAAAACAATGTTGCTGGTGTTTGGAAAAAAAATACATCAATTGGCTATACTGGGTGTATCTAATCAATAACCAACTGGGAACAATAGAGGTGCTGTATGTTGCACCAAAAACCAACACAAATATAACAGTGCAACATTTGTGAAATTAGAACGCAGCTTACATTTTAGAACAACAGTTTACTTTTTAAAGACATTACCTTGGGACTAGCTCGCAGAGCATCCAGCTCAACGAAGATCTTTTGAAATGCCTCAAAAGTGCTCTTTAGTTCTTTTGGGTTGCTCAGGTTGAATGCATATATTAGTCCCATGAGCAAGGCACATGCTCTCGGGACAGTCAGGCCATCCAGGACTTCTGCTCCCTCAATCACCACCCTTGCGTTGGCTGGTTCAGATGCCCTAACCCTAACCCTAACCCAATATTCATCACTTCATCACCATCCTGGTATAAGTAGGTCAGAATCAATGTCAGTGTTTTTTGTCATATATAAAAACGACAAAAATGCAGCGTATCTGAACTTAAGGGATAACTTCAGGATTAAACCTGGGTTTAGGGAATGCCATTTAGTAGCAAAACAAACAATATTAATGGCATACTTTAAACACAAACACTGCCCACAAAGCCCAGTTCAAACTTACTTTTGCTTTCAGACAAAAACAAAACTTACTGAATATATCACAAATTGTCCTGATTCTAGTTATTATTCAGTTGCACTGTCTACCATCCCTAAACACAGCCCAGGTTAAATCCTGAAGTTATCAGTAGAACTGTTGGATTTACCTACCAACTGTTCTTTGAAGAGATCCTCCTCCTGTTCTCTCAGGTACACCATTACGCTACGGATTGCAGCTTCTCTCCTCCTTTCTACAGACTGTTCCTGTAAATAATACAAGAAAATGGAATTTAAAAAACAAATCTTTAAAAAGAAATGTGCAAATCAAAAAATATAACTTTTATTCATTATTGTATATTCTTTCGTTTTGGAAGTGTTGAATAATGACAATTTTAAATACAAATCTATTATGTATTTTTTTCTGATTTATTTAACTAACTTTTTTGTATTTTAAATGAACTGTTACATGTATTTATACCTCCAGCAGCATGTTCTTTATGTGCTGAATGTTCCTTTTTGCAGCACCTCCTCTTGAGGACACCAAGGCCATTATTTTTGGGGTATACTGGTCCAGTTTTGCCATAAATGTTGTCTCAAGACCAACAGTGGTGATCCTTCTGAATTCTTCATTTATCTGTATAAAACACAAAAACAAATAAAAGGGCGCGATTTGTTAATGTAGAAAATTGACTGACATTGCACATACCGCAAACAATTTTCTGAAACAATATTAACCTGCGTTGTATCGAAAAGAGCAGGCCATCGGTCTGTTAAGTCACTGATTGGTGGTGCTTCATTGGCAACTTCCTGCCTGCGAATGGAGAATGTCTTTGCCATTTTCTCACTGATGACCAGGCTGTTGTTCCTCTTCTTTACTTCATCAAGGAGTTCTAATCTTACATGTTCCAAAGTTCCTTCCGTTTCTCCTTGTGGGTGAGGAGGTAAATAGTTCACCTCTGCTCTTTTTGGCTTTTTGATATTCTTTGCAGGTGCTTTCTCATGTGCTTGCTTCTTTTTAAGAGAGTTCACATCAAGCTCAGGGCATCCAAGCCCTCTCAATTTAGATCTATAGCCAGCCATTTTATATTTCAATCTTTGCTGCCATCCATAGCATCCGTTATATGAACCTGGTTCTTTAAGGCAAGGATGCTTCTGAATCAGTGCCTCAGCAACATCGTTCAACTGCACACTTGTGGGGTAGGCAACATACAGAAAGATGCTTTCAGCCAGCTTCTCAAGGATGTCTGAAAGGATTGTGGCAAAGCTGAGCTGAATTCCATCCTTTTTGAAAGCTTCATTTCCTGAGGCCAGCACATGCTCTGTGTTATAGGCAAAAGTAGGTACTGGAAATTTAGTGGGCCAACGCTGTGTACGCTGAGTAACACGTTCAGGTGATGAAAGAATCAGTGTGTCTTGCGATCCAGAAGAGCAGCTGCTGCTAGCAGGATGGACAGAGTTTTCTGAATTAGGGAGCGAGGTTACTAATACACTTTCAAAAGAACTGTCCACATCAGTAAAGGTCAGAGTAACTGCAGGAGGTTCAACAATGTGAACTACCTTAATGGTGTCTTTGTCTTTGATGTCACTTGTTGATGTAAGAGAAAAATATTCCTCTCCAAAGTCAGCATCCTTATAATGCAAGGTAAACTTTCCATCAAGCCCAAATTTCTCTCTCACAATAGACTCAAGTTCATCCACAGTATCAGGGATTCCATGAGGTAAATCCAGTTTGCGAATTTTGTGGTCCTGAAGAATGATCTGAAGTTTGACTTGAGAAGACATCAGGGTATCTATAAGAGAAAACATTACATCAGTTTGGGTTATAGAATGCGTGCAGACACATCACATAAACATTCAGTCTGGGAGAAAAATATGACCACTAAAAAGTCCTCTAGATAAATACAAGCTTTGGACTTAGACTTTTCATCACATTTATCATAAAAACTAGTATGCTGAGAGGTTTTTACATTACACTGTGACATTTCCTCATCATCAAACTTTGCAGCAAGTGTTATGTTTGTGTCCATAAGAATACTTCTACAGACTCTACTGCAAAAGATCCTATATGTCTGCTTATACTAATGACTACATGTTGAATATATTTATGTCTATGTCTAAATGACAAGAATAGGAAGAAAGCTTTGTTCACATTAACATTTACCTCTGAAGAATAATGTAATAAAAATAAAGCTACAAAGTTTACCATCTTGATGTAAATATGAGATCCATAATACTGAGATCGACAACTACAACTCAGATTACGTTTTTACATCTCCATATTAGTAGAGTCATGAAGAGCCAAACATCCTCTCCTCCTCAGCGAGAATCAATGTGGTCTGGGTTTAAAAGTCATACCATGCTTCTGGCAAATCGAGACACTGGTATTGCCCCATGTTTGATGGTATGCTTCAAAGCGCATAGTCCACAAAGACACAAGTGGACCAAAAGCCTTTATCAGGTGTGGGTAGTGTTCGAGAAAATGATGCTTCGGAATAAGTCTTTCCTGAGGGAAAACTTCCAGGAATCTGTGCCGATGCTCAGAAATCTTGCTGTCAAGGAAACAAATAGTGAGGTCTGTATGAACAGGAGAAAGGACAAGCTCAACTATGTCCTTAAGGTTCAGAAGGATCAGCCATGCTGGTTCATTCTCCGGGATTCTTTCTCCAACTATCAAAGGAAGGAGGCGAAGCAAAGCCCAGTTTTCATGGGCATTCCCACCAACAGTTTTCCTTGCAGCAAAAGTCAGTGGAACTGGTTGTGGTGCATCCGTTCTATCTGCCCATCTGTATGGGAACTCTTTGATTAAGTTATTTAATTCATCGAGTGTGAAATATTTCTCTTTGATTAAGGCATTTAGGCATAGTGCTAACTCTAAAGGCACAATATCTTCAAATAGATCATGTAGCAAATCAGGTGGGTAGCCAGATAAAACATTGAAGTATTTTAGTTTGTCAGTCAGTGGGCACTGTCTCTTTACTCCATAACAATGAGATGCACTTGTATCTCTCTGCGCTGTCTGAACATGCACCTTGTGCTCTTGTGTTGTCCGAGGACAAAATGCTCCTGTTTTAACTTCACTCACCTGGAATTGGGATCTTTCACCAAGACAGAACCTGCAGACGTGTGTACTTGAGAAGCTCTCCACAAACCCTCCGATAGAGTGGGCACCTAGGTTATCTGCAACGACACAATACACAGTACCTTTGACTCGAAGACCTAGTAAAGGAATGTAAAGCCCATCTTCTTCTAGGCTGGCAAGGTCTTTTAGCAGTGGTTCTAACACAGCACTATAGCCAAATTTTTTAACATCAGCCTTGCAGAGAATGGCAAGGTAGATTGATGTCAGCGAGGATCTGAGCAATGGTGGCACATTAGCTAAAACCCAATACACAGCAGTAATTCTGTGTTTTTTTCTTGATGTGCCAAGTGGATTACACACTTCAAAATCATCCACATACAGAATGAGAGAAATGGATGGAATGTTTTCTGATAACAATGTATTGTTTTTAAAATGTATGCCATCATGAAATTATTTGTAGAAGTGAGTATCAGACCTGCTGTCTGCTTCAGAGCTATGTCTGAGCAAATCCTGGATCTCTTTCTTCTTCAAAACCTCATGTAAGGACTTTAAAATAGGTACATATTGGAAACTTCTTTTCTCCCTAGCAGTGAGAATGTACTCTATAGGTTCCACCATGGAAAAATGCTCCTTGAAATACTCTCTTCTTTTGTAGGAGGTGGACAGAGGAGCATTATGTCCTAGAGCTAATGTAATTGGGTTAGATTTACATAGGTCTGTCGCCATCTCTGAGATGATAAAATCATCAACCTCACAATTATGCTTCTTTAAGCATGACCGTAAAATATCTTTTAAAAGAGGACCTGAAGCTGATGAAGAAATAAAGTGAAGTTCTTCCACTAACTCATCAATACACCTTTGTGGTACATTGAATAAGCTCTCCATTTTCAGCAGCAGGTGGGCAACATTTTTTTCAATTAAGTATGGCAGTTCTCTCATTTCTTCATCTTCAGGATCTTCACTCACTGTACCCTCCATATCCTCCTCAATAGGATCGTCTCCTGTATTTGAAGGATTAACAAACCTCTGCAAGAGCTCAGGCCTGAAGTCATCCAGGGAATGAGGAGTGTGTTTCCGGCTCCTATGAGAGGCAAATGTTCCATAAATGTTTGTTTTCAAAGAGCAATTTTCAAAAACACAAGACACGGTATCCTGCTTTTTTAAATGATGGCCAATGTGTTCAAAGTATTCTCTTTCTGTGGAGATTGTGTTTAAAGAACAACATGAACATTTAAAGGACAGAACTTCTGTGCGTGTCCCTGTCTCATGTGTTGAATGGCTTCTTGACAGATGGGTTCTCAGGCTGCCCCATGTTTTAAACGAGCAATAACACTCCCAATAGAGGCAAGGGAGAAATTCTCCACCATGACCATGTCTAAGTCTATAATGCTTTAAAAGATCAGTTCTTCTTGACACTTCAAATTTGCAAATTTTACAGGTCCAATTGTTTAGTATTTCAAAGCTATAGTGCTTTAAACCTGTGCAATATCGCATTTAGAAAAACTTGTAGCCTATGATGTGTTTCTAAATTGAATTTGGAAAAACTAAAAATTTGCTAGAAACCAACTGCAAGTGAATTTAACAAGAAAAAAATAATGAAAATGAAACAACAGAAGTTGTGTTGACTACACACACATTTCAATCATTCCTAACTTCAGAAAATGCTACGTGTTTCAAGAGCAAAACAGAAAAATACCCAGGCCTCCTGCAGCCTTACCAAAAGGAAACCTTTTCTATGACGTCTCTACAAGTAATGTCGGTGTTTTAACGCATTGCACATAAACACAGACCAACACGTATAAACTTAAAACTTAAATTTATCTCATAAAATAATTTGTTACAGGTTTAGTTGAGACCGTCAAGTGATTAGCTATCACCATGCAGAGTGGAGCTAACCTGTAGGTTAGCTTCTTCAATGTAGTGCAAACTTTAAATTTGGACCAAACAAAACACCAATCCCTCGTACCTTTGCAGCGACACAATTAACCTTTAATTAATTAAAATAATTCGGCTGCCTGCCACAGTAAACAAAAACACGAACCATGCAGCAGAAGACGTCTGTGTTTGGCGGTCACCTCGGCAGGAATAAACGGTTGGGGGGCGGTTGTGTCGCGGAGGGAAGTCACTGCTGAAGCAGCCAAGGGTCTACCATTTACAATCACGAAATTAGCTTCATATCAATTTTGTCTGTGTTAAAAAAAACAAATTCTTGTACCATTTGCTGATACAGTTAGTAGCGGTTATGAACAAAATAAATCAAAACAGGTATTTACCTTGTGATAATCCATAGGAACTCTTGTTTTCTTCTGATTTTTTAAATTTTCCAACAGGTGTTAACGGTCGCAGCCTCGCGCCTCTCTTCTTCTTCTTCTGTGGTTTATTGGCGGGTGGTGCTCATCAGAGAAATGTGCATTTTCCGCCACCTACTGTATCGGAGTATGAACCAGAGTTTTGTCCTTTTCTCTAAGTCATAATAATTTTAACTTCATTCAAAACATTACCCACATTAATCTCCATCCCCTGACGGTGTAAATCCTGAAGCATTGGCTCCTCTATGTATGTGATTGCACGATAAAAATCAGCTCAAGCTGCCACTAGGAAAGAACATCCTGTTTTTTTTCCTACAAAATAAAAGCTCATATTACTATGCACATGACCTGTGCTTTTGTTTTGAAATAAAGGATGTTTAATGTGGTCGGTCGTGATTTGAAAGTCTTACATAAATTCAGCCCTTAGACATTTACAAAAACATTTTGTCTTACTTATTTTACGTTTATTTATTTAAATTTATATTTTTCAGTTATTTATCATCTGCCAGTTGCCGGTTGTGATTCAGCTCAGACAATGAAGAAGGTGGAACTGATTTTGGGTTTGCCCTTTGGTCATGCAAACATTTTGTTGAAAATGTATACATATTTAAGTTGACAGTTTTTCTATATTTTCAGCTGGACCAACTTATTAAAATAAGTCATCAACTTGTTATAATAAGTCCATGTGACACATTTATGTTGAAAAAACTCCTGATTTTAAGCTCAACTAACTAACCCCATATTTTCAGCTGGACAAACTTATTAAAATAAGTTATCAACTTGTTATAATAAGTCCATGTAACAAATGTATTCTTTTATGTTGAAAAATCTCTTGATTTTAAGCTCAACTAACTAACCCCATGAATCATTTCTTAGAGTGTATGTTAAAAGTCATTTTGTGCATTTTTGTTATTCTGTGAATAATTTTCTGTTGTTTTTTTGTGTTTTGTGAGTTATTTTGCGTGTTTTTGTTCTTTATCCATCTATTTTGTATTTTTGGAGTCATTCAATTCAATATACAATATATATCAGTATAGCGCAATTTACAACAAAGTCATCTCAATGAGCTTATCAAAATATAAAATTTCATAAGAAAGAAAAAACCCAACAAGATCCACATGAACAAGTGTTTAGTGACAGTGGGAAGAAACAACTCCCTTTTAACAGGAAGAAATCTCCATTAGAACCAGATTCAGAGGTGGCAGCCATCTGCGTGGACTGGTTGTGGTTAGTGGACAGAAGGACCAACAGAACAGGATAGAGAGATAGAACATCAGAGTGTCTCAGACTAGTTGAGCTGTGAACCACAGATCAGGAAGTGACATCATCAGCTTCACGACACCTGAAACAGAGCAGAGAGAGAAGGATGAGGAGAAGACACTGACTGCAGAAAAACATGATACATTATTATCAAGTCAGCCTGTCTTGGCCTCGGACCTCACTCCCAGTGCCTAGTCAGCACTTATTATAAAGGTGATGAATCTCTTCCTGTTTATTGATAAGCTAACAGTGACTCTAAGGTCTGTAAATGTGAACGTTCACAGACGAACCCATGTTTGCTCTAGTGATTATGTTATGGTTTGACTGTAAATCATAACCAGCTACATCAGAATCATTGTCATCGGATGTGTTAGATTTGTGTTTACTTATGAATTGTTGTCATTATTTTGTGTATTTATTTTGTTGTTTTATGGGGTTTTGAAATTATTTTGTGTATCTTATTTTTCCTTTTGCTTATTTTTGTTATGTTTTATGCATTTTCACAATCATTTTATTTTTGTAGCCCATGGGCCTCCAGTTGCTTGTGTCTGGCATAGATCCTTTTTTTGTTGTCATTTAGCATATTTTTTTTGTCCTGTTGTTTTCCAATTATTTTTGACATTTTGTGTTTATGAGTTGTCGTTATTTTGTGTATTTTTTTGGTTATTTTTGTTACATTTTATGTATTTTTAGAATCATTTAGTTTTTAGTTGCTCATGTCCGGCATAGACATAGTTGTTGTGTAGTAATGTGAACTGTCGTGGCGGCTGATGATTGTGAGTTTGTGTTGTTTGTGTGGCTAGATTCCATTTGTGGACTTTGTTGATGTGACCTGCCAGAGCAGTCCTAAGATATGAGTGTAAGGTTACACAAATGGCAGCGGGAGCTCAGTGTGTTGCTAATGATGCGCTGGGGGAGGGTCTTTTGGGGGGTGGGTTGGCGATGGTGTTGGGTGGACGAAGGAGGGATGTCTCTGCTTATAATAAAAATGGTTGAGGTATAAACAGTTTATTCAGAGATATGAGTTTATGAAGCACACACGTGTATTTGTGTGTATATCTTCCGGGGGGCGGGGGGTATACACCTGTTCCATGAGTGAGAGCCTCTGACCTTAGCAACGTAGCAGCTAATGATATCAGATGATATGGGATGATGTGTTGGGCGAGGCCACGTTGATGTCCCAGCAGTACCAGCCCACTGAGGTGTGAGTAATGTGAGTAATGGAGAGTAATAGGGTCTAGTCAGCGAGTGTGACCGAAGCCCTATTGTATCCTGTGTCAGCGGGGTCAGAGGTCATGCACCGTGCATACTGGTCGCAGCCTTGCCTGACCCACTTGGACCATAAACGAGTTTAGCCAACACTAATTACTCTGGGATGGCTCTGTCTAACGGGCCTGACAGATGCTTCTATACCTCACTTATCTATCCAAGCACCTCTGTGACCCACACTACTCACTACACATTACTAACACACTGCCACTGTCAACTTCTATCTGTTCTTTTTACCTTCTCTGCTCCATCAAAGCTTGGAGAGGCTTTAAATGTTTCCCACGGAAGGAATTGTCGGCTTAAAACATGCAAATGAGTTATTTCAATAAATGGTCCATGCACTTTGGTCTAAAAAATTCTGTAATTTTTACCACTTGTTCCGTGAATATTCAATAGGCACACTGTAATTCCTTTTTGAGATATGGACAATTGGACAATTTAGTGAGGGGAGGGTATGTGTCCTTTTTTATCTTCTATGTTCATCTTCCAATATGTCTGTAACTCCATCACATAGAAAGGTAAATATGGTATAGTAATAAGCTCCACCCACTCTCTCAGAATATAGAAATAGATCTGCTATACATCCTATCTGGTGGACATGTCAGCTCCTCTAAATAGTCACAGTCAGTGTGTGTTTGGGTCTGGAACATGTTTGGGTCTTCAGTAAACTACTTAGCATATGTCTCAGCTCCCTGTAATGTGATCAGCTTAGAGCTATGAACATAGACTGTTCACATCACTACTGATTAGGGATGTAACGATTAATTGTAAGGCAATTAAAAATCGATTCATAGGTATCACGGTTGATATCAATTTTCTGACAATTGAATCGCAGTACTTTTTTTAACCAGCAGAGGGCGCTATCCGGAAGTGTTGGCGGCGGGCGGAGTCTGCTAATACTTTCTTTCTGGCCACCTTCTACTCTTAAACATGTTCATAAATGATTCCTTACCCCTTTAGCACCGAAAGAATATCTGTAATATTACTTGAATATCTGTAAAAGTCACGTTTTTCTATTAGCTCTGTCTGCTAGCATAGCTTCTCTTCTTCACTGCAAGATATCTGCATGCCAACCGACCACTGTGTTACCAACGCCCTCTGCTGGTCCAAACAAATACGACGTAAATCAGTGCAATGACGGGTTTTTTTTTTTTTTTTTAAAGTCCAATTGTTAAGGCACAAAATACATTTTCAGTTGCACTTTTAAAAGAAAAAGAACTATTATGCCGTTTTGCATTGTTTATTATAGAGCCAGAATTTAAATTAATAGGCTTCATTTTCAGTTGTATTATTCCTTTATTTATTTAATTCAAGATTTATTTTTAGTTAAATTGCATTGTTTTGAATAGTTTATCAAGGAATTCTTTTGACAATGAAAAATAAAAGGAAAATAATACAGTATTTTCTTGTTTTTTTCCCAAAAAAAAATTTGTCTACAGTGTCATTTTGTAAATGAAAAAAATCGTGAGAGAATCGTATCGTGAACCCAGTATCGTGAATCGAATCGTATCGGGAGTTGAGTGAATCGTTACATCCCTACTACTGATTAGTCACAGATATGTGTTGGTTCTAGGGTAAAATATCACTCTCTCTTGGGATATAAAACATTTTTTTTTTATGCGACTTTTTCATTTTTCATTTGGACTCCTACTTTGGATTCTTTCATTAAGTCAGTAAAACAAAATAATCACAGTTTGTTATTTTGATTTGGTTTTAAAACAGAATAACCAAAGAATGAAGGGTACATGGATTGAATTTCATTATAAATGAGATAAATTAATTGCATACAACAACATTAATAAAGTGACCCACATGCACAAATATACAGTATAAAATATCAGCTATTGTTGCCTTTTTTAATGTGTAAATCAGGGATGGGCATCTCTATGACAACGGGGGCCACAAAAATGTGATTGTATCTGATCCGAGGGCCACGTTATCAACATTTACTGTATGTCAGGCTCAGTATTTAGAATAAGGACCAATCTGAGCATTAATTAATACAGGGGTGGGGTTTGTTTTTTTGCCTTTGTGGTTTTGTTGTTTTGTCAGTTTGTGTGTGTTTTGAGTCTTTATGTGCATGTGTATTTGTTATTTTTTGTGTTCTTGGTGTAATTGTGTGTATTTTTCTGTCATTTTCTGCATTTATGTTGTCGTTTTGTGCGTTTTAGGGGTCACTTTCTGTATTTTTGTGGTTGCGTTTTTGTGTAATTTTGTTGTTGGTTTGTGTCTTCGGTTCTATTCTGTAATTTTTTGTATTTTTTGTGTTTTCATAGTCATTTTGTTTGTTTAAGTGGTTGTTGTGTCTGTCTTTCTGTCATTTTGTGTTTTATGAGACATTTTGTGTATTTTCGTGTACTTTATGCGTTTTGCTATTGCTTGGTCTTTATATTCTTTCCAACTTCTTGAAATTTTTTGGGTCCGCACAAAATTAGACCAAGGGGCCCATGTCTGGTGTAAATACTATTACTGAAGCAGATTCTAGTGGTGATGTATTCAATTTAATGTGTTTGTAAGGAACCTGTTTACACTTGTTTTTTTTTATTGATGGTAATTTTTATTGAATTTTTTTTGTTACCATGAAAAATACGATTTCTTATTGTCCATCGAATGGTCAGGTTTTTTTTTTTTCTCTCTCTCTCTCTCTCTCTCTCTCTCTCTCTCTCTCTCTCTCTCTCTCTCTCTCTCTCTCTCTCTCTCTCATATATTCTGTTATACGTCCCACACACTAGTAAAGTCATGCATCTGTTAATACACCTAGGGTTAATAGTTGGTCCTCCCTCCTGTCCGTCATCCCTGTAGGAGGGCAGTAAGCCTCCATCCTAGCAGAGCCCCCTGCTACCAGGACCCCTAGTCACTAACCCACCCTTTCCATAGAGGCCCAGACAATACCCACACACCCAGTAACACCCAGTAACCCTCTCCCACACAACACTTCTTTTCCTCCCTCCTCCTCATCTTAGCATGCACGCTATTTCCTGCAAACTCATCTGGTTCATGGTCCTGGAGGGGGTCTACTGGGGTCTATGTCCAGGTCTTCACACACAGTTCTTGGGACTACTGCTTTAGGGATGATTGTGGTCGTCTACAGCAGTGGTTCTCAAGCTTTTTGGGGTCAAGTCCCCCTTTGTCCAACTGCAACTTTTAGCTTAGAAAATTATTTAAAAACATCTATAGATCATGGAATGAATGAGTGATAACTCATTTTAAAGAATCTCATGTTGTAATTAAGTGGAAATAAACAGTATTTAGTGCAGTGGTTCCCAACCTTTTTTGGATCGTGACCCTATTTTGATATCAAGAATTTCTGGTGACCATCTTTTTTCCCCTAGAATTCATTTTTTATCATGTTTGAGCTCAGAAATGTATTTATTTATTTTCTATTGCATTTTAATTGCCCGAGATTTCTATTTCACAAAGTCAAAGTATAGAAATTCAGTTGTTTTGATTTAAAAAACAAAGAATAATTATATTTCAAAAATCTATTTTAATTTTTTAGAAATTTCTGGCAACCCCATTGAAACTCCAGACAACCCCACATAGGGTCCGGACCCCAAGGTTGAGAAACACTGTTTTAGTGGCTCCTGAATAGATTTATTTCTATAGTTTTTATCATTTCTGGTCATGTCACACCTGGGGTGAGACCAACACTGACAATTTACTGTATTTGTTATTGTTTTCCTCTTTCTTAAGTAGCCTACCCCCTGTAGTGCCATTGCGTACCCCTAGGGGTACACGTACCACATTTGAGAAATACTGGTCAACACAACAGTGCCTGAACGGTTATTACTAGTGGTGGGACTTTAAAATAATCTAATTAATTATAGATTGTGATCCTAATTTATCTCCTAACAATATTTGACACGAGAAGCAACAATTTCCAATTGAAATGGATTTTGCTATTTGACTGAATGAATGAGCTGAAACCACTATATCTTCCTCCTGTGAGAACCCACCCATGTGTACCGTATATTTAACATTTTCCTCTTTCTGTGCTGTGTGCAGGTCCTTTGTTACAGGCACCGCCTGCTGTCAGAACTACTCTCCTCTGCGTCTGTGGGATGTTGAGCGGTGAGTAAACTGCTTAAATTCACTTCAAGACCTGAACCTAATGTGATATAAAGATATGTAACGTAGTGTGATATAAAAACATCTACCTTATGATAAACCATCTATGATTTATATCTCTAATTTAATGTGCGTGGTCTTATTCTCACTCTTTAGCTAAAATATGATGACGCTAATCTCCTTAAAGCTACGCTAATACTTTGCAGTAGCACGTTTACTTCACCCAGAGATGTTAGTTTACACCAGAGGTTCTCAACCTGTTCAGCCTGTGACCCTCAAAATAAAGGTTCCAGAGAGCGGGGACCCCCACTGTAGCTGAAGGTGGTTGAACACAGACGTGAACATTGAAGAACAGTCATGTGGAGACAGGACCATCTATAAGGGGGAATAAAGGGGAGAGATTTTTGGGGTCCATCCATAAAGTCAGTAAAATGATGGTCTATTGTTCTATGAATCTGTGATAACCACATTTATTTATTCATCTGAATAATATCCACTGTTATCCAGGAACGTTTATTATTATTATAGTCATCTTAAAGATGGAAATCATGGTTTTAATCACTAATAAAATGGTTCAAAGTGACCAAAAATAGTCATAAAGGTCATGAAATGGAATGAAAATGTAGGAAAAACTAGTTTAAAATGGAAAACATAGAGCATTACAAATGGTGAATGTGGTTCAAATGGCAAAAATAAACATAAAATGTGATGAAAAGAGGACCAACAATAATTGGTCAACGTATGCAACAAAATAGAAAAACAGGATGCAAGAAACATGTCCCCCTTCACTAAAATGTTCATATCTCAAAAAGTATTGATCTGACTATTGAATTATCACTGAACAATTGGTAAAAAAAATGTTTAGACGAGTGGTGAAATGACATGAAATGATCCTTTGTCTTTTTCTGTACAAAAGTGATCATTGGCAGATTTGTAGCGACTATAATTTTGTGCGTGGAGATTTGACTTTTCTTATAAACGCAATAATGGACAAAGAAGTTCTCTGATAGTGTTGACTGGTACCATCCAAGGTGCTTTGTTACTTTGCACATTAATTAAACACAGAAATTGGTGAAAATAAACAATAAATGTGGTGAAAAGAAGTTAAAAGTGACAATAATTGGTCAACATATGCAAAATTAGGATGGGCAAGTAGTGGAAAGGGTTTATAAGTGCTGAAAATGTCTTAAGAGGTATTCCATTTTGATGAAGTGTCAGAAATGGGAGTAAGTACTAAAAATGCATTAAAAGGAACAAAAATACGGCAAGAAAAAGTGATGAAAATAGGTTAAAAATGTCAAGTTTGGTGTAATTGCAGAAAACAGGTAAAAATAAGCAAAAATGGACTCAAATTGTTCAAAAAGTATTCTTAGTTTCTTAGAGGCATCTGCGACCCCCTCCCAGTGTCGGGTGACTCCAAGGTTGAGAACCCCTCAGTGTTATATTTGGGTTACTTTCTTTAAAAGTCCTTGTGGAGCAGGAAAAACAGGCTGCTGAAGATCACGTTTATTCGTGGTCTTCAGCCACTGAAGCCACCATTTTAGCGATTTGTTTTTTTCTCCTCCCTTTAACTAATTCAGTGCCAATGACATAATATTATGTCAATTACATTTTTTCACAGAGATTACTAAAATACACCCTGGCAGAGGTCCCTCATCAATATCTAAGTTTAGTGTGATGTAGTGACCAACTGGTGCCCTGAAGATGTCAGCAGCACACCTTTCGATGTGAGATTTGCCACTGATGCTAGCATTAGCTAAAGAGGAAGAAATAGGGACAAGAGAGATTATGGCGCTACAGAGTGATATTGTGACGTACTAACACAGAACATGTGTGGACCTGAGTGGATTATTGATAATGTTTTGATCAAGAGATAAAACCATCAACTAACCAGGCCAAACGGGTCATCGCTGGGTGTCGGGAGGAAGAGGAAGTTACGTCTGTGTGATTGACGGGGGGAGGAGATACAAAATAAAGTAAGCAAAACATTCAAATGTGAGTCAGATAGTAAAATAATAATATTTTGCCATCAAAAGCCTCGTCTCCGTGTTGTTTTTGTTTTTTTTATTAGAAGGAAACCAATGTTCAGATGTTATAGTTTTCAATAAAGCAAAAAAACTGCTGTCTGTTTTCTCAGCTTTTTGCTCTGAAACTGGTGATTTGTGTAAAACTTGCTCTATTCAACTTCTGATTACAGAAGAACTAAACAGGCTACAAACAAATGTTTTTTCTGATGAAAGTAGAGACTTTAATCTTTCAGAATCTGGTGTCAGATTTCAGATTGTCATATTAGAAAATATTCTGTGGGTCTTTAAGAATCAGTCAAAATGCTCTAAAACGGCTGGTACTGAATGAGTTAACAAAGACTTGTGACAAACATTACCTGACTGAAGTGCTCGTATTATGTATGAGTGTTTTATAGAGCTTGCAATAAAGTTCACCCTAGTGTGTTTCTTTAATTTGATTTCAGTGTTTTTATCATTAGTAAGAAGTTTGTCATCTTGTTTGAACCAATAGATTGAGGCTGTACTCACACTGGCAACCAGGGCCGTTCCTAACCAGCTCTGTACATGTGTGAAACCATGGGGGGCCATTGTCTGGCCTGCGTCGGTGTGAACTGCACCACAGGGGGGGTTAACGGACCGATGGTCCTGCTAGAAGAGGTGGTCCAAACAGTGTGCCAGACTGGCACGGTTGGCCGCGCATGCACACGCACAACTCGACTCGACCCGCGCGCAAAATGTGATGACGTTGGTACCGCGCGACGCTTTACGGCACATAAACATCCGCAATCCGCAATGATAGCGGTGTCAGAAGTGCTCGTTAGCTGATGAAAAGTTCAGAGTTGGCGTTTCCTGATATATATGAACAACACCACAGAGAACTCATGGAGGAAGAGGACACCATGACCGTCAGGACTTCTCTTTGTTCAGATTAAACATTGGAAGTACAAGGATGGGAATATTATGACAGCAGAACCTGGAACAAGACTGCAAATTGTTGCAACTATTTATTTATTTTTAATCTTATTTTATTTCTCTTCTTAGGTCGTGTCGTGTTAGTGCACATGTGGCAATACCAATTATCAGTATGTGGAGTTCCTGTTAGTCCTGCACAACTATAATGAATTGCTCAGAAATCTACATGTGTCCTGTTCTCAAAATACCAGTAATATGTTACACATTTCAGCCGTAAAATGTCCCATTTCTATATTTTTTGGTTTATATGGGTTAATATACCAGTAATGTGTTTATATGTATGTTTATACCCTCAAAATTACCATGGAATTATGGGTTTTACTCGGACCCCTCATCATCACGTCTCTGCAGAAGAAGACCCTCCGCTGCACCTCAGTACTTTAACAACTCACTAATTTCATAATTTAAATAAACTATTTCTACCTTTGTTTTTCTGTTTGCATGTCGTTTGCTTTGTATTTAATAAAATAGTTTCTCCAACAGTTAAATCTACACATTTATACTGTATATAATAGACATACAGGATGATGTGTAACAATAATCAGTAAAATTAGCTGTAAACACATTTTGTAGAACTAAATATAAGGTTATGCTGTGAACAGAAAGAAAGGAAGACGAGCCAGATAATTATAAACTTTAGAATATAATACAATCATAACTTTTAATCATAAATATGACTCTTCTCAAAACAACAAACTTTGATATCTTTGTCACACAATATCTAAGCTTCCAGTGAATAATTTACAAAAAAAAAAAAAAAAGTTCACTGATTACATTGAGATCTCAATGTAATCATCAGTGAACTTTTTTTTATTTGTAAATTATTCACTGGAAGCTTCTCTGGTGGTGTGTGCAGTGGTTATTATTATTATTATTATTATTGTATGAAGCCAACATTACTGCAGCTCTGCACATCATTGTTGTCCTGTTAAAGTATTTTTAAGACTTAAAAACAATCTGAAATTAGTGATGACTCAAGTAAATCACCTTTATTATGCATTATAACAATCTGTTCCTTAAGTCTCTAAATTATTGAAACAATTAAAAACAAAAATAAAATTACAGAAAATTAAATAATCATTTAATATACATTTCAATAAATAAGTGCATCCCATTCTGTCTGTTGTCTGTAGAAGTGATGGGTCTAGACCTGATGATGGAAACTAGGATCAGCTCATGGTTTTAATGTCCAGGGAGGGGCGTGGCCACTCTGCATGGACTTAAAGAAGAAGAAATAAAAGAAGAGTTACATAATGTCATGTTCATCAAAAGGAAAACTGAAAGTGATGGAGATAAATATGATCAGATGGACACAGACACACAAAGTTTAAACAAACACACAAATACTCTGTCCTAAACTGTCTCACACATTAAAAGCATCTATTTACACTTATATTAATGTACACAAAGGCTAGCTCCACAAAATCAGAACGACATTTATTGATCCAGAAATTAAACTGATCTTACCTTTATAGGCTCAGTTTCCTCCTTTGTTTTCAAATCCATTTGAACCTCCATTCATGGTGGTTTTTATCGTCAGAGAGTCTTTCATTTTTAATAAATCCACCGTTATTTGGTCTGTTTTTTTCTTTCTTTCTCACTCACTTGGTTCTTTCTGTTCCTTGTGTCGATTTCGTCAAAACAAAGCAGCATCTTTAATGTTTCCGTTACGTGTGAGTAAAATTACCGCAATGTACCGACACTGGCTGTAAAGAGCAACTTCTTATCTTTCATAAACTGGTGGAATTTCTCCGATAGAGCAAATATGAGCAGAGTTACGGTCATTTAAATTAACGTGATGCGTTCAGGGGCCCTGGGAAACCCAGTCCGTGAAAAGAGCACGTGTCTGGGTAAATCTTGGTTTATAGTTACCCTACGCAACAGAAAATATGAAAATAACAGAATGTACTGTCAACAACAAACCCAGAGTCGCTTAATGATGACGTAACGCCATACGTGTGTCATAAATTAACGTGATGATGTGTTTCTCTGTGGGAGAATCCCCCCCTCCCTGTCCAGAAAAAGGACAGGGAGGGGGGGATTCCTGCTGTGAGCTTGGAACGGCCCCAGTTGCCAGTGTGAGTACACCCTGATTTGGATAGATTGGAAGTCCAAGCTGCATCCTTTATTTTGGATTGGGTTGTCACATTTTGGCCTCACTCACTCTTTTTGACTTTGTGGGTGTGAGAAATCGTATAGCTAGTACCTACAACAGGTCAATGGAATCGGGGAAAAACGGTGTTCCTTTAAACCAACGTTGGGTCAGAGCTGCAACACATGACAAAAGACCTCTTTGAAGTCAATCACCAAAGAAGTTGTATTGTATTTTTTGTAAAATGACAATAACGCACCTTATCTTTGGGTCATTTTGTATCATTTCAACAAATTATCAGGACATCTCACGCACTTCAAAATTTGTTACCAACTGTTCCATTGGGCTATGTGTTGATTTTCATGTCTCCTTATTTTTCTTCATTTATTATTTATGAACAATAAATGATTATCAGACACAAAGCCAAGTTACAATAGCCTCATGTAAAGGATTTTCAATAATTGCAAGTGGTAAAATAACCCAAAGTTTGGGTCCAAAATAAAAATGAAGAAGTTGCATTAAGAAAAATTATTTTATATCACAAGTAAGAGAAACATTTATACTATAAAATAAAACAGATCAGATTTTTTTTCTTACATTCACACGTGCAGTGATGTGCCAATGAAAATAGTTAATAAAAGTATATGTTCATATTTCCAGAGCATACGAGCCAAGAACCAATGCATGTATGTGACTAATCATTAGTGATGTGAACACTCTATGTTCATAGCCCTAAGCTGATCACATTACAGGGAGCTGAGACATATGCTAAGTAGTTTACTGAACATGTTCCAGACCCAAACACACACAGACTTTGTGACTATTTAGAGGAGCTGACATGTCCACCAGATAGGATGTATAGCAGATCTATTTCTATATTCTGAGAGAGTGGGTGGAGCTTATTACTATACCATATTTACCTCTCTATGTGATGGAGTTACAGACATATTGGAAGATGAACATAGAAGAACAATAAGGCCACACACTCCCCCTCACTAAATTGTCTATATTTCAAAAAGTGTTCATCAGATCAAACTAAAAAGTTACAGTGTAACTATTGAATAATCATGGAACAATTGCTAAAAAAAAATCGGAATTTTTTAGACCAAAGTGTGTGGGCCATTTGTTGGAATGACAGAAAAAGACAGTGGTCATTCTATAATCTGTGTACCTTTCGTTATTTGTTTAATTTATTTTAAAACAAATTCATATTATTATTAATTATAATAAAACATAAGTCTTGTATAGCACTTACCAACTAACTCAAAGACGCTTTACAAATTGAAATAGAAACAAAGATGGGAGTACTATTGTAGGCCAGCTGAAACAGGTGAGGTTTGAGCAGTAGGTGGTCAGTAGAGCTGTAGTCAACCAAGGAAATGGTTGGTCGACAAAGACTATGGCACACGTAGCGATGAGTCGACAAAGGAATAAAAAACGTAGAAAAAATGATCAGGTGCAGAGGAGGACAAGGAGGAAGGAAAAAAAAGACAAATAATTTGTTTTGGCTTTTTGTGGTGCAGATTTGCTTTCAAACACAGACCATTTATGATATGAACCTTATGACAGACATTATGTATTTATATCAGAGCCTGACCTGAAACCCACAATTAAAACCTATTTTTTCTTCATACAAATGACATATTTACGTTAGTTTTAGTGGTAAGCCTGCTTTTATTAATAAACTGTTGATGTCAACATCAGATCAGTGTATGGGGAAACATAGCACGTCAAACACAGGTGTGCAGTGTGCCCCTCTGTACCAGAGACAGTAGATCTATTTACATAATCCATGTATCAAATATAAGGATAATCCATGTTCATGTGCAGAAAAAGGACTGATTCAATAGTGGACGTTTGTTTCAAGTGTTAATTTGTTTTCTCTGCTCTGAGGACAACACACTACACAGTGTCAGCAGCACTCACTCATAGCTGTTGCTGGACATAGAATCATGTTTAGGCATTAAATACATTATATTGATATTTAATCCTTATCACCTATATCAGTACATTGTATTGTTTTAAAAAATTTTTACGGTATTGAAACTGATACAGTTGCTGGTCGACCAAAGAAAATCTTGGTTGACCACAACGGCATCGACCAATTAGTCGACTAAACGACCAAAGTGGGCTGCCCTAGTGGTCAGTGAGTCCGAGTTTCTGATGTGGATGGGGAATGAGTTCCTGAGGGTTGTGGCAGCATTGGTGAAGGCCTGGTCCCCCAAGGTTCTTCCGTGTCTGTTGATGGCTGCTGTTAGTGGCTAGTGGTATAACGTGCAAAAATATAATTTTACTGACTTTAATAATCTGTGTAATTGTTTTTGTAAAAGTGTCAAATGGTAGAAGTTCTAACATCTGTTGTTCTTCACACCAGCCTCACAGTTGAGAGTCAGTCACCAGCTTATTTGGAAACTATTTGGACTGTAACACACTTTGCTCTGACAAAATGTGACGTGCTAAGGCTCCCTCTAATTTTCCCGTAACTATCCAAATATCTCACAAACAGAGCAAGATTTCACAATTAATATTTAAATTTAAAGAAGTTCTGTGATCACGTGGACTGGTACCATCCAAGGTGCTTTGTTACTTCTCACTTTGGTTAAACACAGAGAGCACAAGCATCAAAGAGAAAAGACATCACCACCTCCGTTGCATCAGAAAGGGGGACAACTCTCTTTTTTTTTATTTTTTTACAATCAAATGGCCAAGCTAGGATTCCACACATTCCTGCCTCTTAAAGGCTGAGGGTAAATGTCTGCTCTGGGTGGATGCTCGCTAATACAAATTGCAGCCGTATTGTTTTTGCCGTGCACATGTGAATGTGGCAATCAAAGGGAGGTCATTATTGTGGAGTGCTATCAAAAGCCAGTGCATCCCCCCACCCCACACACAACCCCCCACCACCATCCACCCCTCAGGAGAGCAGGGAAAATTACATGGAATACAAATACATTGTGCGGCTCCTCTCTGTTTGTTTTACTAAGTAAATGTCTCAGCGGGGCGCCGTCCTTTTCTCTTCTTGTCTGCTAGCCTGACAAGATAGCTTGTTTCTGAGGACATCCCAAGCTCAGATTTACCTTCCATAGAACCTCCAGTAAATTGTGTTTCCCTCACACACACACACACACACACACACACACACACACACACACACACACACAGACACAGACACAGACACAGACACAGACACAGACACACGCACACACGCACACACAGACACCTACGCACACACAGACACCTACACACACAGACACCTACACACACAGACACCTACACACACACACCTACACACACACACCTACACACACACACACACACACACACACACACACACACACACACACACACACACACACACACACACACACACACACACACACACACACCTACACACAGACACCTACACACACACACGCACACACACACACACAGACACACACACACACAGACACAGGGGTTTTCTAAAGCTGTCGCTGCATTAAAGGATAATGCCTGAGCTTTTCCTACTTTTCTTTCAACCTTGTGGTTTCATTAATGATTCTTTTCACAAATAGTGTGTTTGTGTGTGGCCCCTAAAGGGAACCTTCTTCCTGCAGTGAGGCAGACAGGCTTATGTCAGGACCTGCACCCTATGTGTCACACGGCCAGCAGCCCTTTCACAACAATCACTAAGTCTGTACCCCCTGAGGGCACTAATACACCCACAAGTCCAAAAGTAACTTCCAAGACGCGCCACTCACAACACCAGGAACAATCTCACCAGAGCTTAAGGAATTCTTTCAATATTTGTCCTGTAAAGCGTGTAACGTCTGTTTTCTTAGAAAGTCAAATCTTATTTGTTAGAACTGTTTTTATTTCACCTCATATTTATTTATTTTATCCTTTGCCGTGTCTTTGACAAGTTGATCCTGGAACAGGATCTAAAACTGTCCAGCTTGATCTTGCATGAAAAGGAATTTTCTTTTGACTTGTAATGGTTTTTGTTACTTGTTTATAATCAATGTTAAGTGTAACATTTCATTTAAATTATAGAAAAAAAGAGATTGGTCCCTAGAATTTTACAATATGATCGATAGTATGTTCTTAAAATGTTTTGGCCAAAAATATTTGGCTCTAAAAAAATTCTGAAATTTGTATCACTTGTTCCGTAATTATTCAATAGACACACTGTACATTTTGAATTTAATTGGATGAATCCTTTTTGAGATATAGACAGTTTTAGTTCTTCTATGTTCATCTTTCAATATCTCAGAACTCCATCACATAGAAAGGTAAATATGGTACAGTAATAAGCTCCACCCACTCTCTCAGAATATAGAAATAGATCTGCTATACATCCTATCTGGTGGACATGTCAGCTCCTCTAAATAGTCACAGTCAGTGTGTGTTTGGGTCTGGAACATGTTTGGGTCTTCAGTAAACTACTTAGCATATGTCTCAGCTCCCTGTAATGTGATCAGCTTAGAGCTATGAACATAGACTGTTCACATCACTAATGATTAGTCACAGATATGTGTTGGTTCTAGGCTCACACACTCTGGAAATCTTAAAAAATACATCTGTGACAGATTTTCATTGGCCAATAACTGCATGTGGGAATGCAAGAACTAAATCTGATCTGTTTTATTTTTAGTCTAAAAGTTAGTCTTACTTGGGATGTGAAACTATTTTTCTTTATGCAACTTTTTCATTTTTATTTTGGACCCCAACTTTGTGTTATTTCATCACTCGTAAATATTTAAAATTACATGAGGCCATTGTAGCTGGGCTATGTGTCTCATAATCATTTATTGTTTATGAGTTTTTTAGTAGTAACATAAAACATATGAAAACCATTGCATTAGAAGAACTTTTTTCTATGAAAACTTATTTGTTATGAACAAATTTCTCATGTTCTACATTTTCTCGGAACAATTGTTAAAAATTTCCAAATTTTTTGAGACCTAAAAGTGTGGGATATTTGTTGGAATGACATGGAATGACCCCCCAATGCTGAGGAGAGGGTCAACTTTAATCATTCCACTGAAGTTTAACCACTTTTGGAGGTTTTTGTAGACTGTGATGTAGTTTGTAACGTTAAACAGAACTAACATTTAAAGTAATAGAACATAAACCTGAGATGCCATCATGGATTCTGCATCAAAGTACCACACTGATGAGTGACGCGTTAATTGTGTGGCAGTAGCACCATACGAACCATAGTCGAACCATACGAGCGTCAACCGAAATGTTTTTCTATTAGAACTAAAGAAATGGTGGAACATAAACGCGACCTGATGTCAGAGTAAAAGTACAGACTAACCACGAGCGCATCCATAGAAATATAGAAAAATAAAAAGGACAATATTTGTCTTTCAAATTAATATTCATCTGAAGTACAGATACTCAAAAATTGTTTGTAAGGGATCCTCTACTATTTTTACTTATTAGTAGATCTATGTCTGACAAAACACATTATTTTGCACCATATTCGTTTTATTAACTTATTAACTTAAATGATTAAAATAGGACTACTTAAATGTTTTAGAGCCTGTGTTCCTCCATCTTGAAATCACGTGATTAATGATGTCACATGGCCCCAATGCCTGTAAACATCCCATTGTTTTCTATTGGAGTGAAACAGTCAACCTGATTTTTAGATCATTTAGTAGCTTTTTCAGTCAAAATAACAACTTGTGCTGCTTTTGGTTGATCTAAATAATCAGGAAATGATCTAAAAACCTGCTAAATGATCAAAAAAGCTCAATGCTGAATGTTTCACTCCAATAGAAAAGAATGTCATATTTACAGGCATTGGGGCCGTGTGACATCATCAATCACATGATTTCAAGATGGAGGAACACAGGCTCTAAAACTGTAAAGTAGTCCTATTTTTAAAAGGTAATTCAATTAATATGGTGCAAAATAATGTGTTTTGTTAGACATGCTGTAAATCTACTGATAAGTACATTTCAAAGATTTTAGGCCACATTTGTAAAAACAGTGGTCGAAGCTCCTTAACTACATTTATTTAATTAGTGATTGAGTCTTTATTCAATTCAATTGAACTTTATTTGTATAGCGTGATTTACAACAAAGCCATCTCAATGAGCTTATCAAAATATAAAATTCATAATAAGAAAGTTTAGCGACAGTGAGAAGAAACAACCCCCTTTTAACAGGAAGAAATCTCTGTTAGAACCAGGTTCAGAGGTGGCAGCCATCTGCGTGGACTGGTTGTGGTTAGTGGACAGAAGGACCAACAGAACAGGATAGAGAGATAGAACATCAGAGTGTTTCAGACTAGTTGAGACGTGAACCACAGATCAGGAAGTGACATCATCAGCTTCACGACACCTGAAACAGAGCAGAGAGAGAAGGACGAGGAGAAGACACTGACTGCAGAAAAACATGATACATTATTATCAGGTCAGCCTGTCTTGGCCAGCTACATCAGAGTTTTAATCTCTTCCTGTTTATTGAACCAGTAAATGCCACCATTTATGGACGAGCCCATGTCTGCTCTAGCTGTTAAGTTAATGCTATTATACGGTATACGCTTCAGCATATAAGAAGGTTTTGAGTTTAGCCTTAAAGGTGGAGAGAATAGCAGCCTCCCATACTAAGACTGGGAGCTGGTTCCAAAGGAGAGGAACCTGGTAGCTGAATGTTCTGCTTCTAGACACGTTAGGAACTTCCAGAAGACCAGCAGACTGAGAGTGGAGTGATCTACCTGGACGATAGGGCACTAACAGTCCTCTAAGATACACAGGAGCTTGATCATGTAGAGCTTTGTATGTTAACAGGAGGATTTTAAACTCTATTCTAGATTTTACAGGAAGCCAATGAAGAGAAGCCAATACTGTAGAAATATGTTCTCTCCTGTTAGTAACTGTTAGTATTCTAGCTGCAGCATTCTGAATTAACTGGAGACTTTTTAGTGAGTTACTAGGACATCCTGACAGTAGAGAGTTACAATAATCTAATCTAGATGTAACACATGCATGGATTCATTTTTCAGCATCACTCTGGGTCAAGATATTCCTGATTTTATAGATATTACGGAGGTGGAAGAAAGCTGTCCTTGTGATTTGTTTAATATGAGAGTTAAAGGATAAGTCAGACATTTTTTACTGTGGTGCTGGGTGACAGAGTAATGTCATCTAGAGACACTTTTTGCTCTGATAATTTATCTTTAAGGTGTTTTGGACCAAATAAAATCACTTCTGTTTCATCTGATTTCATTGAGAGATAAAGCTGTGTATCATCTCCATAGCAATGGAAATTTATATCATGTTTTCTGATAATGTTACGTAGTGGAAGCATATATAATGTAAAGAGTATTGGTCCCAAAACTGAACCTTGTGGAACTCCATGATTAACTCTGGCGTGCGCTGAGGAGAGATTATTAACATGAACAAAGTGGGTTCTGTCTGATAGGTAGGATTTAAACCAACCCAGCGCTGTTTCTTTAATCCCAAAAACACTTTCCAGTCTCTGCAGCAGTAGATGATGATCCACTGTATCGAAGGCTGCACTGAGATCTAAGAGAACCAGAACTGAGACCAACCCTCTGTCTGAGGCTAAGAGGAGATCATTGGTTACTTTAACTAAGACAGTCTCTGTGCTGTGATTGGCTCTAAAGCCAGACTGAAAGCTCTGTATAAATTGTTCGTAATTGTTATCAATTACAATACTTTGCATTTAATATATAGTCGTGAGAAAGTTTTATAAAAAACATCTGAATTTGTTTCAAACCTCTGTAGACTGGTTTAACCCAGATCCATTCATTGGGACAGATGATGATAGACCTGTAAATACTGAGAGTCCTTGTTGTTTTACACAGAGCTCCAGCTCTTATTGACTCTTTACATCTTTACACAGGTGTCCGCTCAACTTTACGATCTCAAGCTATTATTGACTTTTTCCTTTGCCGACTTGTGTCTGTGAGTTTTCACAGATTGTAATCACCTGTTGTTGTTTTTTTAAAGGGATGAGCTGTCTTTAAGTGCTTGTGCTGTGATAGAGAAGTCATTATTTAGATATAATTAAGTAGACCTTCGGTGACTTTTCCTTTTGTACTGCATGTGCAAAGCTCTCTTTGGTTTGGTCATAAAAATTAGGTGCTACAAGCCCACCACCCACACAGACAAACTGAGTCTTATCCCAGACACCCCATTGGTCCCAGCTTAGCAATGGAAAGACTGTGCTCCAATACGACTCCCTGTGGTGAAGGTCCTGGCCCAATAAGAAAGCCCCCAGGATAAGGCTTGGGATTACCAGCGCTTGGGTTAGAGAGGGGGCGGGGGCACGAGTTAAAGCCAAGAGATGCGTGGTCACCAAGGTCAATGGTGGGCTCCTCTAAATGGTTGCTATGAGGCCGGTATCAAACATGCACAGTCACAGTCATGGAGGGTATTACATGGCAACAAAGCAACAGTTATTGTGATGTGAGAGAGAGAGAGAGAGAGAGAGAGAGAGAGAGAGAGAGAGAGAGAGAGAGAGAGAGAGAGAGAGAGAGAGAGAGAGAGAGAGAGAGAGAGAGAGAGAGAGAGAGAGAGAGAGAGAGAGAGAGAGAGAGAGAGAGAGAGAGAGAGAGAGAGAGAGAGAGAGAGAGAGAGAGGACTTTCTTTTCTTCATTTTTGGCACATTTGGCCAAAATAAAGGTCCCAGAGAGTCATGAGTCATGAATAAAGGGGAGAGATATTTGGGGTCCATCCATAAAGTCAGTAAAATGATGGTTTATTGTTCTATGAATCTGTGATAACCACATTTATTCATTCATCTGAATAATATCCACTGTTATCCAGGAACGTTTATTATTATTATAGTCATCTTAAAGATGGAAATCATGGTTTTAATCAGAAATAATAGGGGTTCAAAGCACAAAAGTCTGGCTGCAGACCTGCATTGTCATGACAGACCTGCACTGAGATGTCCCCTCCACTGTCGTGACCCGTTCTTCTGTGAGGAACAGAAGGGTAGGCAGTATGCACCTAGCTGTTTGCAACCCACCATAAAACAAAAGAAAAAGAAGAAGTAGATAAACAAGAAGAGAGGAAGTCTTTTTTTTGCATCAATTAATAAATAGAATTATGGCAAAGTGTAAGTAAAACAGTTGCAAACACACATACAAGGTAAGCTTACATAAAAGTAAATCATTATGTAAATGAATCAAATGATATGTTAATGAAGAAAAGCACAGTCAGCAATAGGTTAGAGTGTAGAAGCATTACACTGTCACATATTAAGTTAATTTTATTTATAGAGTGCTTTTCACAAAGGTCAAAAAATACTTTTTGACCTTTTTTGACCGTAACATGTACGTCTGCCAACATTAAAAGTCGAGCATGTTGCACTGCATTGTATTGTACTAGATAACGTAGCCTTTTGAACACGTGCTTTTTGTGTGTTTTAATATTGTAACAGGTTTTTTGTGTGTTTTAATATTGTAACTGGTACTGTCATTGTTGTTATTGACTTGTACATGTATTGTCATGCTTGTATTTTATTGCCTTTTTACATCCTGGCCAGGGGACACAGATGAAAAATAGCCTCCTGGCTAATTCTGGCTTTTTTTAACCATGTTTGTTCATAGGTTATATGAAATTGTACTGTCCCCTTTCAAATAAAGCAATACAATACTTTTACAACAAAAGAGGTGAAAAGCAATGACCAGAGACAATTTCTATAATTATCCATAAGCCTGTCTGAACATGTTTTAACAGGTTTTTTTCAGGTGTTTTTATAACAAGATTTGTAGAGCAAACCAATTAGCTGTCCATTTTGCTAATTCAATTAGAAGAATTACATTTTTAAAGGAAATTATTAAAGAAATTAAAAATAGCCATTAATAGAATAGCCTTAAGTGTTAATCTCGTGTTGTTGTTTGTCCGCTCGCTTTTATTTTGAAAGGCTTCCGGCCATCGCAGTGCAGACACAGAAATCATAGTAACATTATACACATTAAACAAATTCCCAAGAAATAAAGTGTACCCTGTGACCCTGAAAAACAGGAACAATTGGGTCTGAAAATGGATGGATGGATGCACTAGTGTCACGGTCTGAGTTTACCACCGTACTGAGATTAGAACCCTAACCCTAACATAATCCAATAAACAAAACACGTGTCCATTCACTTTGAAAACAAAAACAAACAAAAATGATTTTTTTTTTTTTTTTTTTTTGCAAAAAAATCATGTTTCGTTAGTGCACATGTGCGTACATGCGCATATACAGTACAATCTCAGTACGATGTGAACTCATTGCATGACACCGGCCCGGGGGCGTGGCAAATGACCGGGCCCTTTAAACCCAAATAATAAAGCTCATGATAACATCATTTTACATAATATACGTCTGCAAAAGTGGGGCTTACAAGCTTTGTCATTTTGAAGTCCATCAAACGACATGAAGTAAAACAAAACAATAGAACAACAAAAACATTAGGATGGTCACTAACACAACTTCAAAGCTTCTCAGCACCACGGATAGCGAGCGCTTTATTCTGACACCCACTTTAACCATTTCAGCTCAGAGCCTGTATCGGTAGATTTGATAAAGTTTAGTAAAACTGACACAGTGACCCACGTGTTCACTAACACTATTTAATATGAAGTACTATAGACCTACTCACCACTATATGAAGGACGTACGACAGCCTTGTGCTCCGTGAACTCAACCACGATGCTCTGTATGTCCATTTTATTTTGTTCTCTCATTCTCTATGAACAACATGGTAAGTCCACTCAGTCTCTCCTGTCCCACTGTGCTCCTCAACTGGTTTTTAATACGTTTGAACTTGGAGAATGAGCGGGTCAACCTATAGACACATTTCAATGTGAACAAACATGAGACACATGACTGACGTGTGTGTGAATAACCAACCAACAAACCATGTTGTTTACATATGTGATGCTTGAAAAATGTAAAAATGTTAATGAATGAACCGCTGTTAAGGCTCATAAATAGTTTGTAGAAAGTTTATCACCTGAGGACGCGGTCGCTTATTTAAGGAAACTCACTTAGAGAATGCACACAGTAGAGATTTAATTGACACAAAACAAAACAAATTGAGCCTGAAACAGAACACGGCCTGAACTTGTTCGACCTGAATGAATCCAGTGTCCCTTTAAGCCTGAACCTGTTTCAACCAGACGGTATTCACATCTGTGTGCGCACATCTAGAATGATCCATTGAGTTATAAACCTGACGAGTAGCTTCATGTGCCACTACACGCTACGTCTGGTTGAAGCTACACTGTTTATATTAGACGTGATTATGGTTACAAAGCTGAGGATGCACACAGGCAACATCGGGGGCAGCTAAATGGCTGCAGGGGTCCTCGGGGTCTTCAGGTGAAGACGGGAGCATCCGAGCAAATCGCCTGTATTAAATAGACGGTGTGGCTTTGTTTCTGGTTTATTCAGATTAATAAGAGACTTTAAACAACACGGGCATGCCTGGAAGTCCAAGTGTGCAACAATTATTGCGATAATACCGATTTAAAGAAAAAAACAACAGAAAGCCCCCAACGCTGTGTTTCAACCAGTGACATCACAGCGTAGGCAATAAAAATCACACCATAGGGGCTTCTACGCTCAACAGTTCAGGTGAGAACCCTGATATTTCTGTACGTTTGCGATCCTTCTGAAGTCAGCTGACCTGTTGCACTTCAGACTTGGTCTGAAGTTTCTTTGGAGGAGAAAACAGCAAATCAATGCTCAACGGAGCTCATTCCTGTGATGTTTTGAAGACATTTTAAAAACAATGATAAGCTGGAAGTCGTGCACAGACACAGAATAAAACATCTCGTTTACCTTCAAAATAAAATACTGTGTTCAAGAAGAATTGTATTTCCATCTCTTTTACAACCGTTTCTCATGATCAGGGTAAATCAGAAGCCCTACAAAAACACTTGTAAACCCCTGTTTTTAGATCAGACTCAAACTAATGTATCATAGGGGCTTAATGTTTGTTTTTGGGGTTTTTTCAGTTTAATTGGATTTGTTACAAATAGGTCTGATTATTGCCAGACCTTTACTCTGCAGACTGACGCAGTGAAATAGGATGAATAATTTAAGACAGTTTAAGTTAAGGAACAGTAAAATGTTTCTTAAATGTCACAGGGCTGAAACAACCGTGTTATCCAATGACTCAACACTAATGAAAGAGTACATTTATGATCTGTTCTGAACATTTAGATTTATTTATTTTTATTTTTTTTGTATCTTTATAATTGTTTGCAACACATCAGGAAATAATTAGTCCAACATAACTGAGGCTATAAATCCGGTGTAGAAAACATGGTGAACATCGAGTCAAAGCGTGACATGACACACCACGTGTCAGCTTTAATCCCAGCAGCTACACAGCAGCTCTGGGTTTATTTAGGCTTTTTACTCACTCAATAAAACATTATATACATCCTAGTACCAAACAAAAATCAATTAAACTGAGTTTTTACTGCTTAGCAGAATAACTTTAACTTACAGAGACAACACTGACATCTGGTGTCATAACAGAATCAAAGCAAGTGTTTGTGGATGCTTCTGGAAAGATGGAGCTCAGTAAATTTATCTAATCAATCAGCTGATTGGTTACAGTGACACACAGGACCACCCCTGACAAAATTGGGGCCCCCAGCGTACCCCATCCCTAATGTATCATTGGTGCAAAAATGATCGTAAAACAACATGCATTTAACATGACAAACCTTATTAGTATTAAATAACATACTGTCTGTAAATATAGATATAGAAATATGGCTCTATGAAAAAAATTAATATATTTATAATAGAAATAACAAAAATAAATATGAGTCCCTGAGTTTTCATTGTTTGTCATATTTCATTTTGGACTGAGCGCAGCCAATAGGAAGCCTCGGTCAGTGACACTTTTACCAACCTTTGATTTTCATCACGACGGTACTTGGTTCGTGTTGTAAAGATGATTATTTGGATAGGATTAAAGCAATGTGCACAAGTAATGATGCACGCTGCAATCATAACACACAGAGCGTGTGTACTCTGTGTGCGTCTTCAATAACATAGTTGAATAATAACTTATATGTACTGTACAAAAATTTAATTGAACATGTTTTAGAGTATTTATATGTGAATGAAAAGGGTCCTGTGTGAAAATAAGCTCCTTGTTAAGTAAAGTTTTGCAATAAAAAACAATTATTCATGCTGCATCAGGGCCCTACCCCCACCCCTTTAAAACAGTACAAATGGTACGACCTGGAGATAGACAGCAGCAGGAAACCATGTCTTTCTTCAAGAAAGGAAAAACAGGTAAAAACATAAAGAAATAAAGGAGAGGGAGAGAAGGTGAAATGAGGGAAAGCAACTTTATACTCAATTCTTCAGAGGTGAGTTTTAAAACACACATCTTTTTTAGGCAATATATTATTATGTTTGAAATAAACTACATGCACTCTCATGCATGAACATTCCTTTTGCACGTCAAATCTTTAATGGAAAAAAAAAATTTAAAACTAAATTTTGCTGCCACCAAGTCTTAAGTAGGTGTCCAGATTGTCCCCATGATTCTAATCATTCTATATTTACCTTTTATTAACCAGATAAAAAGATTTTTAGCACAAGTCACAAATACAATTATCAATAAACTGCTAAAATATAGTAAGAAATGGATATGGATTCATTAGGTTATTGTGAAGAAAAAATAAAACTTACATAATAATGTAAGAATACTAGTATACCGTAATTTCCAGACTTTAAGCCACTACTTTTTTCTTTTTAACCCTGCAGCTTAAACAATGACGCGGCTAAATTGTGGATTTTTCCTGGTTTTATGAGCTTCATGGCGCCACAAAAATGAGCTCCATCACATTATACCAGGTGGAACAATAAAATTGTTACCATTAAATCGTTCTTGCTCGCACTGAATCATTCTGATCACTCATTTTGTCATGATGTACACTGCCTCACCATAGCAACGACGCGGAGAAATGTTGTCAGAGAGAGAAAGAGCTCCCACTGCCGCAGCAGCAACAGTGTGGATGCAGTAAAAATCAGCCAGTTTGTAATAGAAGAATAAACAGCATAAAGTTGTTAAATCACCACGTTAGGTTTGTTCAGGATTGATCAGTGCTCTGGACTCTGAGGCTGATGGAGACGCTTCCATAAGGAGGACGTACAGACTTATCCAGGCTGTTCTGATCTCTGAAAAAAAAACTATTAGTGGGTGAACAGCCTGATAGTTCAGGGTAAAGGCAGACATACACTGTGCGATTTTTGGCCCATTTTGACCCGATTTTCGACTCATGCAACTATTTTGTGCGATCGTGCAAGTCTCTGCTAGATCATGTGCCGTGCATCGTGTAGTATACATGGGGTCAGGAGAAGCGATTAACACCTCACGACCAGCTCCCGATCAGCAATCGTAGGTTGTAAGGATTTTAAACATGTTTGAAATCCAGTCGCTCCTCGTGAGCTCCTCGTAGGGTATCTCACAGTTGAAGCAGTGCCACAGACCAGCTTAACATAAACGCTCACACTGTGCATGCGCGAACACCATAGGACCGCTGTAAAAGTGACGGACTGTATTGCCCACGTCTGTCCAGTTCCTGGTCCATCACGTCGCCATCTTTTCTTTTTTAAAGCTCTTTTTGCTGAGATTTGCGAGTGTCTCTCCACTTCTGGGTTTTTCTTCTACGTCTGTTTTAATGGCGAGTTCTTCTTCTTCTAATTTGTACACTGAAAAAAATTTAACATTGGCTTAACCTACAATTTGTATAGTAATCATTGGCATGAAATTACCGCAACTACTTGCCATGTAGCAAGACACACAGCTTGTGAACTTTAGTGCTCATTTTCTTGTCATCCAGTCCCATAAGAACCTTCTGAACAAACTCAAATGTACGTCCACACGACTTTGGGTACTGCATGTTGAGGGCATAAATGAGCCCAAACAGCATGACAAATCCGTCGACCACCAAATGCAGATCAGCCATAACCTCTTCGCCTTCCAGAATGATTTTCACATCTGTGGGCGTTAGGATGACTGCCATGGTCTCTACTTCCACATTCGAATCTTGCAGGTCCTGCAAAACAGCAAATTAACACAAAATATAACTCACAATTGATACAATGATTTTATGGTCAATCATGAACTGCATCCAAAAGAATTTTAGAACACACTGCTCTTTTTTATGCGACTTAGAGACTATGGATGAGTGACCTTCAACACCTGTGAGGGCACCAACCAGAGGGCACCAACCGCTTTAAATACTGTGCGTATCTGCTTCGATCAGTTCTGTTTTATTTAACTTACAGAAATATTACAAGTGCATAGGGTAATTAATCGTATCATTTGAGTTTTCAGAACATTTCAGTCATTTATACAGTACTTTTCATCTTCTTTAGGGTACTTTGAACCTTTAAAACAGCAACATTAGATTAACAACAGCCTTTCATGTTTTTTTAATAAAGTTTAATTTGAGTTTAAGAAAAAAATCCATTGTTTTTTATGCACAACGCTGGGAGGAGCACACATTGTTACATTCTTGATTCAGTTTTGTTAGAGCCTTGCAGGGGAGAAGTCTAAACTCCATAATATGAACATAACCGGAACACAGCAAAACTGTTTTATTGAAAAAGAAAAAAAGTCCACACAATCTGTGATTTGCATCATGATAAAAACAGCTTTTTGTGTTTTCAAGTAAAGATAAGTTTATGCATCATATTTTGTGAATTTATGCTCAACTTTTAGAAAGTTGCGTATGAATTTTTATTTCACATGTACGTCTTTGACAGCCATTTTACCCCATAGTATCCATTCAAATTTCTATTGTGCATCCCTCATTTTAAAGTATCCATTTATCCCCAATGTGCTTTACACTTGAGAAAGAATGCTAGATTTTTTTTAGTAAAAAAAAATTAGAAGTCAATGCCAAGAGTAATTTAATTAAAATTGTATGATGTTTTTTTCAATCTATTCTGAAGAAATTTTTGGAGCCTTAAGTTTATGATTTTCAAACACTACCTAACGTTTAATTACGGCTACAGAAAAGTTCAAGAACAAACTGCCAATTGATGTGGAGCTTTCGATGTTAAACAAAGACAAGTTTTATTTACATTGTTTAGCCTGTTATACCTGATGTTCTTTGATGATTGCATCCACAGTGTCTCCCAGGAAAACCATCAGTAACTTCAGAAGACACTGCCTTCGTGTAGATGCGTTCAGTGAACCGTTTGATGAAGCCTGTGAAAAAAATAAAACTATGACTACTGAAATGTTTACGTTATGGTCTAAATAGTTGCTCATTTTTTACTACTTTAATTTAAGTTATGCCTCTTTGATATTGAAAAAGATTGTGTTCATGTGACACAACATTCTAATCAGCCAATAGTTTAAACCAATGACTATAAAAAATAGTTTGACAATATATCAGATCCGGCTGCTGCAGCAGGTGCCATTTGAGCGCCGTCTGTTGGGCACAGCATAAGAGATAACCCTGCCCATTTCCATGTAGGCAAACGGCAAAATTTCCGACTTTGAAAAATTAATTTCTCAGCCTTATAAGGATTCTATGTACTCGTTTTGGGTTAATAGCATACATTTTCATGTGCTGTAATGGGTGTAGTACATTGTTTCATTGATTATCCGTTTCAATAGATGTTTTTGAAAAAATACTGTTACGACAATGAACCATGTGGCAGCAGGAGTAAGGGAAAATGAGGGCTTCGGTGGCAACATCGAAACCAATGAAACCATGTCGTCCATCTTCTTTTTTTTTTTACAGGCCTTGGTTTAAACCTGAGGTGGAAGGCAGGTAAGAATTCTATTGTGGCAACTTTGGTAACCATCAAAATGCAGATTTATTTTTCATGTGGCCCATCCACATGAAACAAAAACTGTCAGAAAGTTCAAAGTCTTCTCTGTCAGCACATATAAGCTTAGATCTATATAAGCTTAGATCCAATCAGCGTTTCATAAAGCAAGTTAATTTCAATTAATTAAAAAAAAACTTGTGAGCACGCTTCTTTACTCTGGTTACCTCATCATGATCATGTAGAATCCCTGCAGCATTGTCTCCAATAGCTCCTCCTTTTCTCCTTACAACTTCCATGAGTTTGGCAGCGTGTTTATCCAACTGTGCAGCAAATGTAGTCTCCAATGGACGTGTAGTGATCCTTAAAAACTCTGCACGGATCTAAAAAACACAAAAATCAAAGCTTAAAAACACCAAGACAGATTACTTTTGATTTGTATGTTACAGGCAATGTAGATGTACTTTGCAAGCATCGTTTACTTTGTAATGGGCTTCACACACGGGGAGCGACAAACGTCAGCGTCAGGCGAAACTTGTTGCCACCCAGGTGAAACCGAACACGGGATGCTAGAAATCACCACGCGGTTTTTGCCTTATCGCGCAAGTTCAATAGAAAATGATGGAGGAGCGACGTCGAGCCCATAATACATAGTCTAAGATTGACAACATACCTCCTCTTGTTGAAAAAGTGCTGGCCACCTTTCCCTGATTTCTTTTGTGCTTGGCTCACTGTTGACAATTTCTTGCCTGTGGTACCCAAAGGTTCCTGCCATCTTCATTTTAATCTGTTGTCTGTTGTGCCGCTTTTTCATTTCCTCCAAAATGGAAAGACGCTCTAGTTCAATGCTTTCAGGAGTCTCGCCAGTTGGCAATGATGGAAAATGGTTTACTTCTGCTCTCCTGGGCTTTTTAATGTTTTTAGATGGGTGGTCTTGAGACATTGAGGCCTTAGAATTCAGAGTGTTCACACTGACTTCGGGAGATGATCCATGTGCCTTGAGAGCTGACCTATAGTTGGCCATTTTAACCTTGAACCTTTGTTTCCACCCAAAGAGTTCATCAGAAGACCCAGCTTGTTTGAGACATGAGTGCTTGAATATCAGAGCCCTGGCCACATCCACAAAGTCTGAATCCTCAGGATAAGCTTTGAATTTGTAGATTTCATCTGCAAGGATTTCCAGGATGTTTGAGAGCATTTTAGTGCTACGTGTCAGTGTAGATTGGCTCTTTACATACTCTGCATTCCCCTTAAGGAGCTGCATTTCTATGTCATAGGAGAAGCGAGGGATGCAGAAAAATTTGGGCCACTGTTGTGTTCTTAATTGTGATGGAGAGTGGTTAAGGATTATTGTATCGTCAGAATTACAAGAACCTGAGAAGGACTCCTCACTTTCTGAACGTGGTGAGAATAGGGCCACAGATGTACTAGCCGATGGTGAAACAGGAACATCCACTGGATATAACACAACTGTAGAGTCTGGATCAAGCTCAATGACTTTTAGCACTGTAAGGTCTGTAATAACATCAGTAGATGTCACATTAACAAATGTGTTTCCAAAGTCCACGTCTTTGTACTGCAGCCGGATGTAGTCCCCAACTTGACACATATTTTTCACAACTTGAACAAGTTCTTCAACACTCTCAGGAACGCCATTGTCAAGTGTAACCCTCATGCTGTCTTCTTCGCTTAAGATGACAAGCAGTCGAACTGGTGCTGAGTGCGCCATGTTTTCTGTGGGGGGGAAAAAATCATTAGGGCTCTGTATAATAAAAACATAAACATGTCTTGTTATATAAACAATTCACCTTAAACATGCACATATCTTTTCAGAGTTATCATTCTCTTTCCCAGAACAAAGTACTCCTGCAGTGGATATGGATCAGAGAGTTCATCAACTTCCAGCAGCATTACTTGCTTTGTGGGACAGTTTGATAGTTCATATGAGCAGTAGTGTTCGTGGTACCATGCAGCCAGCTTGTGAACAATGAAAAATAGCTTGTTCTCAACAATGATCATTTCAATGATCACAGTAAACTCTGGCATTCCGGCAAGGGATCCATATGCTAGGATCATCCCATTTCTGTTGTTCACTCCATTGAATGATGCATTTTTGGTGACACAAACAGAATCCATGTCAGGGTATTTCTTCTTTATAGCAGCAGCAATTTCCTCTCGTATGATACAAACAGAAAAGTTGGACACATCAGACACTTGAAGGTTTTGCTTTGGAATGTTGCACACATGGAGATGATAGGCCATAAGAAACTGGTGTCTTTGCGCCAAAGACAATAGTATATTTTTAAAGCAGCTAGTATGTTGGACCACTCGCTTGAAGAAACTGTGCTTCGCTTCAAAGCGCATGGTCCAAAGCGCAACAAGGGGGCCATACTCACGGATCAAAGCCGGGTAGTGCTCAATGTAGTGATGTTTAGGGAGCAAATGAGAGTCTGGAAACGCGTCTTTGAATTTTGTTCTATGTTCAGATATCTTGAAAGACAAATATCCAAGGGATTGGTCAGTTTGCACAGGAGAGGCAAGAAGTTCAACAATGTCCTTCAAGTCACAAATAAGTTGCCATGATAGTTCATGAGGTGGCACGGTATGACCTATTAAGAGTGGGAGAAATCTTAGCAACGCCCAGTTCTCATGAGCGTTGCCGCCAATCGTTTTTCTGGTTGCATAAGTTTGTGGTACAGGATGCGGTCGGTTTTTTTTATCAGTTAGTTTATAAGGAAAGTCAACAATTGCCTTGTTCAAAAATGCCAATGAGAACTACTTTTTATCAATGAGCACATTCAAAGTCAGAGCTATTTCAACAGGGACAATGCCCTCAAACAAATCATGTACAATGTCAGGTGGAAAACATTTTGTAACATTGAAAGATGAAAGCTTTTCAGATAGTACACACTTCCTCTTAACACCAAAACAGGTTATGGAATTGTCCTCAAGGATTTTTAAGTGTGTTTTGTGATCAGTTTCAGATCTTAAAACGAAGCCTCCACTTGCCACGTCTTTTGTTTGAAAATCTTGTCTTTCACCAGTGCAGAAACAACATGCATATCTGCCAGAAAAGTTTTCAACAAATCCACCTATGCTGTGTGCACCGAGATTGTCAGCTACAACACAAAACAGTGTACCTTTTAGTGTTTTCCCCAACTTCTGCAAAAAAACCCCAGAGTTCTCTAAAATGAGAAAATCATTAATTAGGGGCTCTAATACCTTTGCATAACCATAAGCCTTAACATCATTGCTATTGATTAAGGCTGCTAACTGGATGGAGGACAGTGCAGAGTGGTAAGCAGTAGGCAAGTTTCCCAAAATCCAATACAATGCGCAAACTTTATGCTTTTTGCGTGACGTTCCAAGAGGATTACAGACCTCAAATTCGTCTATGTATAGAATCAATGAAATTGCACAATCCTCTGAGAGAATCTTGTTTTGTTGAGACAAAAGTCCATCCCAAACTGACTTGTAAACCTTATCACTCTCTGTCCCCTTATATCTTTCCTTCAAATGTGTAGTCTCTTGTAATACAGCATCAAAATCTAACAAATTTTGCAGAGATTGCAACACAGGCACATACTGAAAAGACTTCCTGTTTTTCTGATCTAAAACATATTCTATTGGTTCAACAACACAAAACTTTTTTGTATAGTAAGCTTTTTGTTTGAAGCTAGTTGATAGAGGTCCATTTTCCCTATGGCAGCTTGAACTGGATTGGAGGTGCAAAGGAGAGCAGCCAAATCATTTACAACAGATTCATCAATTTGGCAATTATTCTCATGTAAAAAACTCAGAATTGAAGTCTGTGTTACAGGCACCAATGCACTTCCTAAGAGATATTGTAGATCTTCAAGCAACAGCTGGTACCAGAAAAACATTTTCCAGCTTGAGTAAAATTGAGGCTAATTTCAGTTCAACTGTTTTTGACAAATCTTTCACATCCACAGGTTCCTCATCTACATTCTCCTCAGTAAACTCCTCTCTGTTGTCGTTTTTTGATAATTTAGCAGGAGATGGAATGTCTAAAGGACATACAATTCCAGGTTTGAAATCATCGAGCGTGTGCGGTGTATGTTGCCTTGACTTGTGCACATGAAAAGCTCCATACTTTACAGTTTTATATTTGCAACTGGAGAACATGCAAATGATCTCTTCATGTTGTTTTAAATGTCTTCCAATGTGCTGAAAATAGTCAAACTTGGTGGGAAGATGGTTGAGGCAAACAGTGCATCTAAATGAAAACCTGCGGCTTGAAGATTTTTGTTGCTGAGAATGGTGTCTGCTCAGGTGGACGAGTAGAGCTTTAAAAGTCTTGGATGTCCATGGACAATTTAGATGAATACAGGAATAACCACGGCCCCGGATGGATTGATGGTCCAATTTGTAATGCTTCAAAACTTGAGATCGTCCAGAATAGGTGTTGCCACAGTGCTTACATTTCCACATCAGATGACAACTGGGTAAAAAGGATGAATGAGAATCAGATTTCTAGGCTATCATTCATTTCCATTGGATACAAAAATGAGTGGACAAATTAACAGATTCAATCAACCAATTTTTATAGAGCAAATTGAGTTACTTAAAATATTTGAGTGCTGTATGTCAAGATGATAACCAATTAGGGATCGACCGATATGGATTTTTTCAGGCCGATGCAGTTTTTTTTTCTCCTCGGGCTGAGCTGATGGCCGATATGGGCAACCGATTTTCTTGAGCCGATACTGGTTTTGCACCCCCAATTTACATAATAAAAATGACAATGATAAACAACTTTATTTTTTTATCTACATTATTCAACAAACATTACAAGCAATTAATCATATTTTCATATTAAAAGAATAGAGTGTGCTTGTGACGTATCAACTTTTGACAAACCATATATCTCTGAAGTAATTATAGACAAGTTCAAATTTAACTTCAATGGGTGCATAAACTTCCTGTTCACAGATGAACCAAATTATAACAAAAATCTTTGTTCTGTGTTTTATTATGATCGTAATCATGATCAATAATTAAAGGCAAAATCATTAAATGATTGTGAAATTTTGAGCAAAAAGTATCAGTGTCAGTATCAGCGATACTTGCCCTAGATTTACTTGTTATTGGGTTGATACCCAAATTTGCAGTATCACCAGCCCTACCACCACCGATGAGTGAACAGCCACTGTTCTCTCATGGCCACAGCAGGGATGTTAGGACCAGATGCGACACAAAACACATTTTTGAAGTACCGTAACTTTTTGACCGTTTATGCTTTAACAATGTGATTCCAATGGATTCCAAAGTGCAGATTTGCGCTGATATATGTTCAGGTGTGTTTGCGGGCACTGCTGCCTTTATCGTAATGTCCTGTATCAGTGCAAAGCTGCGCTTCTCATCTTTCAGAATCCATTGGAATTACATCCATTCCATAAACGGCCAAAAAGTTATGGTATTTTCAAAAAAATGTGTCGCCACTAGTGTCCGGTTTTAAAAGGATTAAAGATGCTTTGAAAGTTTAAAACTTGCTGTTGTTTTGAGGTTCATGCAGCAGCACTCTGCTGGTAGGGGAGGGGCAATGCGTGGTCTGCACATGCACTGCAGCTTCTCCAACAATACAGAGCTGCCCGTGGATAGCCTACCTGTCTGTAAATCATGCCGGAAAAACCATGCACCGGAGTATCGGCCAATGCAGTAGAAAGCGCAGATATCGGCCAGCTGATGTATCGGTCAATCCGTATAACCAATTCTAGCTGCTTTCAAACTCTTACATAACTATGTGATAAGCTGAAAAAAATTCTCCATGCTTAAAGGGAAAGTTTTTGCAACATGCAGCGTGAAATACGTTCATGTATTCACTTAGACAATTTAGATCCATTCGTGATCAACGTATATCAATATAACGGGTGCGTTAGGGACAGCTTTAGTGCAGCCTCTAAAGGAAACATCTGCCACAAAACTCCTTTTTTTAACCAGTGAATTGCTAGTACGATTCCCCTGAGAGTTCAAACCGAATTGTAGCTGCTGTGGGGGGGTATAGCCCCTATGGTCACTAAATCAACATTTTGTGTACTTTGTGTCACCTCATTTTAATTTGTTTATTGTAAGGTGTTAAGCAACACATTGTCACTTTAAAATTAGGTCCTTTATAAATCTTACGTTTCAAATTGAATAAACTTAAACACTCACAAATCTTTTGATACAGACTTATAGATTAGGTGTACTTACCCAGAAGGAGTTTACCAGCCAGTAGCAGCACAACAGGGAGTTGGCCTTTGAGTCACCACCCTATTGCTGTGGTGTGGGATACTCCCTGTGCAGACAGAAAAGGAAAAATATTAACTATTGTTGAATAAGTCACAGTTAAGGGCAATAAAGTGACTGGAAATCCAGAGCAAATGTTATGTAGTTTAACATATTGAAGATTTAATCGTTTTTAAAGCTGGGCTTACCCTGAGCAAATTCTGGGGTGATTTTGAACGTGCCAAATTATCAACTCACTTTGGGATTGAATCCCATACAAAGAGTGGGGGCCAGGGAGCCCCAGGCCACCCCGACACGGCCGAGCAACCCCCCAGATGCCCCAAGATCCCAGGCTGAGAGGCAGCCACCGCCCCCCACAGACACATCCGAGGAAGCCCCAAGCAGCCGAGCACCCAGCGTATCCCGCCACCGACCCCAACCCCAAGGCCCCGCGCCAGCATCCCGCCCGCCCGCCCACCCACCCACACCCAAGCACCCAACCCCCGAGGGGAGGGCCCAGAGAGCCCCCCGCCCGAGACCCCAGCAGCGGAGCCAAGGCCCACGCCCAGCTGACGGCCAGAGCCGCTCCGAACGGGCAGCCAGCGGGCACTCGCCGGTGGGCCTAGAGCCAGCAGGGACCAGACCCCAGGCCAGAACGGAAGCAGCACCAAGAGCAGCGCCCCCAGGGACAGCGACCACGCGGTTAATTCTAAGACCTCAGTTAAGCCGTGCAAATGCGCCACATAAAACACAGACGTCGGGGGTTTATTATTATAGGTATAACACATTGGTCAAACTACTCGCATGATAATGGAGCTTTACTTACCTTTTACCGCTGGGGTGGCACAGTCCAGAGTCACTGTCTCGGTCAGTTGGTTGCGGTTGCAATGCAAGAAACTTCCAGAGCACATGTCGTGATATTTCTGCTGCTTTAATTGAGCAGAGTCAAGTGCGGTTGTTTTCAGTGCTGCCCCCTATTGGAGGTTCTAACATGACACGACGCATGCGCAAGGAGCCCTCAATAAACAAATGTTCATTAGGTCAATTTAACTATTGTAAATAACTGTTGATTTATATTACACAATTACACCAATCAAATTTTTTTTAATTATCTCACATGACTCTATCTGTATTGTTTAAATTGTAAAGGACAATTTAATTTATTTACTGAAGCCAATTGCAAAAAACATTTTGAATGAACAACAGCAATGTTTCTCTTTTTTCAGTGTACGTTGCATTTCCGGAAACAAGACCCCGACGTGTCATGTATGAACGTACAGTGTGAGCAGTCAGATTGTGTCAGAGTGTTGGTCTGTAAAAAAACATAACAGACAGTAGGAGCCCAACAAGATGGTTTGTACCCAGGGCCAAAAATATGGTGCTAAGCCCTGGTCAGTGTTAAATAAATATTTTTACATTTTTAATTGATTTATTCTTTGAAGCATTAATAATAATTGGCACATTTGCTGTACAATGTTTCAATTTTAGTGAGGTTAGTACACATTCAGAGCCAGAAAAGCAATAATTTGTTGTCTCTGACGCTCACCTGGATTCTGTCCATGTAACTACATATAATGGGTATGACAATGAAATGAAAGGGAATACTTCTGTGTGAATGTTTTCCCACTGATTTTCTATTGTCCCCCCCAGGCTGGCGTGTGTGTGTTCTCTGGGTTCAGAGTTCCGTCGTGGTGCTGGAGTTCTGGACATTGTGTTTGAGTCGCCGTTCCAGCTCCTCACCTGTGGCTATGACACCTTTATTCGACTGTGGGATCTACGCCTCTGCCCACGGTAACTCACATCTGAGTAATAACATGACACATTATTATTATTATGGCCCCAACTCATTTTAATCTGCTTTGTGCTCCATAAACACAGAAAAACTGCAACACATTTAATATCAAAGATAAGATCAAAAAGCATTTATTCATCTAAAACACGTGTCAAACTCAAAGCCCGGCGGCCAAATTTGGCCCTTGAGAGCATCCGGTTTGTCCCGCAGGAGAAAATAAAAATGACAGAGAAAACTATTATTATAATCCCAGATGTACATTAGATGTACAGAGGCTCTCCTTCTCTGCCTTCCCAGGAAACCCCCGCTCTCATCTCCACCGGTGCGTCGAAGGGCTTTCCCTTAGGGTGCTCCCCAGGGTCCGTGGCTTAAAGCAGCGAGACCTTCCGTTCTCCGGCTGGCTCCATCACAGCCTTATTGAGGTCCGCCTACTTGGTCCGGGAACCCTGTGACTTTGACGGCTGCTGATGCACCGGTGCAACCTGCTCAGCGCACGCAGTCGAGGAGGAAGAAAAAGACTGTTTGACCACTCTCTTCTCCTCTAATGACGAAGCCAATGTTCCCTCGTTTTCTAGCTTTGTTTGATTTGCTTTCTCCAGTGCGCTTTCGGGCTGTTCTCGCCCCGTCCTCCCCTCTGCCAAGGCTCGGCCCTCTGCTGTTCGGGAGAGACAGACCGCAGGACGTTCGGCTGTTCCCCCCCCTGCATGCCCACAAGCACGCACCCACACACACGTTCAAAACAGAGTGATGTGTTCATCGCTCACGCCCCTAGGCCGAAGGCCAGGGGCAGATCATGTCAAAGCAATGTCTGCTGTGCAGGAGGCTTCTCTGTTGTTGTTGGGCGGCCTCAGAGAGAGGGTGTATGGCTCCTTTCTCACTGGGTACACCTGAACACTTGACATCTCTCTCCCTGAGGATAGAAAGATTGAGAGCGCACACGGCTCTGCCTTGGGTGTTTTGGACGATATTGAGGGGTTACAGGCTGCAGTTTGCATCTGTCCCTCCTCGTTTCGCCGGCGTGATTGACTCTCGGCCCGTGTGTTACAAGAGATCACCTCCCTGCTGCGTAGGGGAGCAATCGCAGATCGACCTACCTTTGTTGACATTGAAAAGCTGTGAACATTCCTACGTTATAATACAACCTAAATGAAAACAAGAGTATATAAAACAGATTTTGTTATTTAACATACAAGTCAACACATTGCGTATTAACAGTTAATTTCACTTTGCTTGTCTTTAAACTAGATATTTACATTTTATTTACATTACATATTTTTGTTATACTTTGTCATGCTTACTCATGTAGTTCTCTGTCAATCACTAATAATGTGTTATACCGATTTGTTGCTGACTTTGTATCTTTCAACACTTTTTTGGAAGGAGTGTATTTGTGGGCTGAATTTATTATTGGTTTATTTTACATGACAGTAAAGCACAAACAGTGCTGTTGTCCAATGACATCCTATTCTCAGTAACAACCTTCCTGACCATACTAAACACCCTTTCACTACTGGCATTGCTGTGGGGAATGCATAGTAAAGCCTTCATTAGTCTTGGCAGCTCACTGAACCTCACATCCTTCCCTACCAGTCCCCAGAATTTGTCAATTTGGTTTTCTTGGGGGAGCAGCTTGCCATCTGTCACCTGGTAGTCAATGAGTTCCTCTCTCAGCCTATCTTCACTCAAACTCAACTGAGGAAACAAGGCACCTAGCCTTTCCACTGGAAAAAAAACAAGTGTTTGACTGAATATGGCAGATCTAAACTATACATTATAATATTTAATTCTATCAATGGGGAAGTGACTAACATCTACCTGTCCCTGGAGTAATGTTGAGGCGAGCAGCAGGGTCCAGCACTTTCATGTCCCTCAGGAGTGGGTGGTCAAGGGGAAAGGAGGAGAACATCTTCTGAAGCACTGCTTCATAGAATCTTCTCACAGATCTACAACAGCATAACAGTAAAACATGCATTAATGGCAACATTTAGGCACACTACAGCCTAAACTCTCATACTGTCAAAAGATCATATAATTACTGTATATAACTGCTGGGTAATATACTCACTGAAAATGTTTCTTCTTGGCTGACACAGGGAGCTCTATGCTTCTCATGTAAGCCTTTGTGTCTGCTCCAATAAAGAGCTTTTCATCAGCAAACTATTGTCCTTCTCCATACTCCACCTCCCTGAGAGGTACACTCACAATGGTCCTGGCTGGTATGAGGTAGCCCAGGAACTTCCTGATCAGCCTGCACGTCTCATCTTCAAGTCTGTGAATTTGTACTCCCTCTGACTGCAGACAACAAAAATAAGTGATTTTTCATTTCTATTATTCACTCGTTCATTCAATGTTATTGATGCCCACCTGGAAGGCAATATTAAATTCAGATAGAGGCTTTAGAGCAGCACTCAGAAAAAGGAAGTAGGTCTTCACGATTGGATCACACAGATGTCTTGCCAGATCATGCACTTTGGCACTCCTCTCCACCTCCTCATGACTGTTAAAGTAGGCCTATATTACATCGGGACACAGAGTGCAATTCATGGTTCAATTGGAAACGTAGCATAGTAAGCTGTGTATACATCTGCTGGAGTTACCATCCTTACCTGTAGTGCATCCCACTGGTTCAACACTCTCTGAAGGCAGGTTATCAGACTCAGCCATCTCGTGCTGCAGTACCTGAGGAGCTTCAGGTGGTCTGAATCAGTGAAATCTACAAAGTCTTTGTATATTTCACAGCGTTTTGCACTGAAAGATAGAAAACAATTTTTTTGGAGGTTGGAAATGTATTTGTGTTTATAAGAATATCAACTGCATGCCTATTTCATTTATATGCATTTACCTTTCATCAAAGTGGGTGTATATCTCCACTAGGATGCCTTCGACTGGTACCTGGGCTGCTGTGATGCCACAGCCAGTGGCCAGCTGTACGAGGTGACAAATGCAGCCAAGGTCCTGGACGTGGGGCTGGCTTATCTTCAGTCTGCCTTTCATGACACTCGCATTATCAGAGTTAAAGGCTATCAGGTTCTCCCATGGGATGCCTCTTTTTCTATTGCAAGCAGGAAAAACATTCAGACAAAATATAATCATTCATACTTACTGTAATTTGACTCAATTTACCTTTGATGACTTGCGTAGTTTTGGTTTTTCCAGCAGAGTATTTTTGTGCTGTAGCAGAATCTGGGAACATCTGAGCTACACACTTGTTGAAGTCGTCACAGAAGGTGAAAGCAACGTTGTTTTTAGCACACAGCATTGCCATTTTCACCTCCGCATTATTGACCTCATCTTCCTCTTTGGGATTTCTTGTCACAAATGCTGACATCCCCTGAGCATGTTTCTTTGCCTCCAGCCGGCGCTTGTGCTTAGTGGATTTTTCGTGTTGATTTACGTCACTCTTTCCTCCGTGGGTGATGCTAAAATCACAGTTGCAATCCATACAGAACGCGTAATTGGACCCCATCCTGCTCTTCTTTATAAAAGCAAAGTCACTGTCCCATCTCTCAAGGTATTTACATGACTTTTTAGTTTTTTCTGCCAGAGCGCCTTCTTCACATCCATCCATCTCTCCTGATGTTTTCCGGGTTTGTTCCCGCTGTCGGAAGTTGCATCTACTATCGCGAGAAGTGGTCTGCAACCTAGATCACGTGAGGCGGCAGTTCTCACGAGGTTAGTGATAGTGTCCAGTTTGGAGAGGCGGAGGAATGTTTTTATCTATCTTTTATGATGATTACATTAAAATACGGGATTTTTCCCGGGAAAATAATAATACGGGAAGGTGGCGGGAAAGGGGTATAAAATACGGGAGTTTCCCGGCCAAAACGGAATACTTGACAGGTATGTGTATATCTTTGTTGTCCATTTATTTTGTTGTTATTGTATATTTTTCTCTCATTTTGTGCAATTTCTTTTCTCATTTTGTGTGTTTATGTTGCCATTTTGTCCAATTTTGTTATCATTTTGTGTATTTTTCTCTCATATTTTCTCTTTGTAGTCATTTTGTTTTTTCTAGTATTTTTTGTTGTAATTTTGTGTATTTCTATGTTTTTCTTGTTTTGTATATTTGAATCTCATTTAATGTATTTGTGTTGTCCCTTTGTGTATTTGTCATTTTATGCATTTATGTCATTTTGTAATATTGTATATTTTCTCCCATTTTGTGTCTTTGTGGTATTTTGGTGTTATTATTTTTTGCATCATATTTCTTTTTTTGTTGTGTATGTTCTTGTTTTTCTCATTTTGTGTGTTTTTGGAGTCAATATTTGCATATCTTTTCTATTCATTCACAGGAGAATTTATTCTAAGATCATTGTTACAATATGATAATCTTTCCAACATGTTGTTCTGAGTAGAAAACACGCTAAATATCAGTGAAGAAAGATAGATGTGATGTGAGAGGCTGATTCCTCCTGGGACAGAAGAGGGGAAATGTTAGTGTTAGCGTAGGGGGTTCCTCTTTAGTTATCAATATTTTAGAGCTTCATAGCTAACCAGCTAACCAGTTAACATGCTAATCAGCTAACCTGCTAACCAGCTAACTAGCGAACCTGTTAACCAGCTAAACTACTAACCAGCTAACTAGCTAACCTGTTAACCAGCTAACCTGTTAACCAGCTAAACTACTAACCAGCTAACTAGCTAACCAGTTAACATGCTAATCAGCTAACCTGCTAACCAGATAACAGCTAACCTGCTAATCAGCTAACTAGCTAACCAGCGCAGTAGGTAAGGAAGCACAATTGGCAGCATATGGTCAAGGGTTCGAATCCAAGCTCAATCATCTTTTTTACAACTCTGGCGACTACATTACATTAAAATTAATATAAATGATGCAACGTTAAGCGGCCGTCACTGTCTTTATAGCTGCTGTAGCATGACGGCTGTACACTTTCCCTACTTACTGAGGCCTCCCAAATGTGACTGTGAAGTATTTCCTTTAATATGACATACTGTATTAACACATGGATATAAAACCACTATAAAAACTAAAATTTGAGTGGGAAAAAGTTAGATTTTTTTACTATAAAAGTCACACATTTTTAACAAATCGTTTTTATTGCTTGTATAGCAAATCTAAACTATATATTTTAAAAACTTTTATACAGATGAATAAAAAAAAAGCTATTTACAGTGAAATGGAAGCAATGTCTCAGGTGATTTTGTACAACTATTTACAAAAAAAGTATGAATCACAAATACTTGGAAAGACAAATTATTTGTGCCTCATTGTGTTGATATAAAACAATAAACAAATATATTAGACACTACACTACACTACACGACACTACACACTAACTAAACAGTCAAATCACAGTAATAATCACTATTATTTCAAATCTCACCCTCTCTTTCTCCGTCTCTGTTTACCTGTCGCTTGAAAACAAAATTCCCGCTGTATGTGGACATTATGATTGGACAATGGCATTCTTCTTCTCAACCAATAGGAAACAGCTATAATGAGACGTTTCTTGTGGTTCTTTCTTTCGCTTTTGTTTTAGACGTGCTGTGCAGCGTCTCCCTGCACGTTTCCCTCATAACTCCACTTTTATTTGGCCTATCAACATGATTTAAAGACTGGTTTGTAGTTTGACATCCACACTTTCTACACTGGTTTGAAACGGAGATCCAAGGATGCTGCGCTTTGTTGCTATTTACTAAAAACAAACAAAACACAGAAAAATATGTAAAATGGGCCATTAAAATGCACAAAATGACTCCACGGATATACAAAAACACACAAAACTACATTACAAGCATTCAAAATTATATGCACAAAACACCTCCAAAACACATACAAAATGACTCTATTAACACACAAATCTACGGTACAATTTAAACAGAGAAATTTACATAGAAATCCACCAAGTTACTTCAATAACACACAAAATGACCCCATTTTGTTTTACTGTTGTTTTCTATGTTTTTGGAGTCCTTTTGTGCATTTTCATTATCATTTTATGTATTTTTCTGTTATTTTGGATTTTGTGAATTTTTATGTAGATATGTCTATATGTATTGTGGGTCTGTGTGTTATTGGAGTAATTTTGTGTATTTTTGTTGCCATTTTGTTTGTAATCTGAGTCATTTTGTGTGTTTTTAAAGTTGTTTTGTTCATTTCTGGGGTAATTTTGTGTGTTTGCAATGTAGTTTTGTGTGTAATTTGAGTTGTTTTGTATTATGTAATTTTTGTTACTGTTCTCCATCTTTTTGGAGTCATTTTTTGCATTTCTTAACATTAACGGGGAAAGAACAGTGTTTGTGTGTGTTTTTCCTTTCACTTTATTTGTTTTTTATTTTTCTGTGTTATATTTTCTGACTATTACTATTACTATTACTAATCTATAGTAAAGTCATGATAACACGCTTACTGTCTGACAGGAAATGTGTGATGGAGTGGGAGGAGCCTCATGACAGCACCCTGTACTGCATTCAGACCGACAGGAATCACATGATCGCCAGTGGCTCCTCCCACTATGGCGTGCTGCGTCTGTGGGACAAACGTCAGACCTCGTGCCTTCAGGTGAACCACTTTCCTTCAGGGTTGGGCTCAATTACATCTTCAATTATCCATGTTCAATTACAACTCAATTATGATTACAGTGAACAGCATTTTTTCCAATTGCAATTATAATTACAATTATTATTTTTCTCCCTAAAGTCAATTACGTTCTCAATTACAATTAATCACAGTTATTGAGCCTTTAATAGATAAGCCTTATTAAACTTGTGTTAGCTTTCTGTTAGCATCTCTAATGCTAACGGGTCAGTTTGACCATATTGACAAAAATATTTATCATCTAATTAGTTTCTCATTTAGAAATTATTAACTACGTATGTGTACGACATGGAATTATAATAATTTTAATAGAATTTACATGCCAATTACAATTACAAAGTCAATTTTCTGAACTAAATTACAATTCAATTATGATTACAACAGCAACCGTTATTTTTCAATTACAATTCTAATTACAATTGTAATTATCACTTATGCAATTACAATTATAATTGACCCCAACCCTGGTCTACTGTATCACAAACAACGATTGGGGTCAATTACATTTTTCAATTACAATTACATCTTCAATTATCAATGTTCAGTTTCAACTCAGTTACGATTACGATGACCGACATTTTTTCCAATTACATTTTCCCTGAAAGTCAATTACAATTACATTCTCAATTACTAAAGTTCAATTACAATTAATCACAACCGTAACATGGTTCACCAGGTTTAATTACATTCTAATGAACAGTTTCAATAGAATTTTCGTGCCAATTACAGTTACAAAATGAATTATCTGAAATCAATTACAATTCATTCTGATTGGCTGCTGTGTTTCCTCTGCTTTGTTCTGATTGGCTGCTGTGTTTCCTCTGCTTTGTTCTGATTGGCTGCTGTGTTTCCTCTGCTTTGTTCTGATTGGCTGCTGTGTTTCCTCTGCTTTGTTCTGATTGGCTGCTGTGTTTCCTCTGCTTTGTCCTGATTGGCTGCTGTGTTTCCTCCTCAGTCCTTCCAGCTGAGCTCAGATCACGTGAGCAGTCCCGTTTACAGCCTGCGGTTGGACAGCTCTCACCTGTACGCTGCCCTCGCCTCCTCTCTACACTCACTGGACTTTAAAACCTGTTCACAAAATAATCTACTGCAAATGTATCAATTAAACATGTTATAATACCATGGGAAACAACGTTATTCATCTGTGACTTACACACAAATGACACCAGCTTTTCATACATCAGACATGGCAACTTTTATCTGACCTGAGGGTCACATGATCAACAATCAATCAATCAATCAATCTTTATTTGTATAGCGCCAAATCATAACCAATGGTATCTCAAGACACTTTACAGTAGAGCAGTCTTAAGGACGGACTCTTCATTTTATGGATACACACATATGCATATATACGTATATACACATACATATGTATCCCACACCCAACATGAATTCATCATGGCGGCAAGGAAAACCTTCTGTTAAGCAGCAGGAACCTTGTGTGGATCCCATTCCTATGATGAACAGCCATCCACGTTATGCTGTGTTGGGTGTGTGCAGAGGAAAGGGTGGAGACAGAGTTGTTGAGTCTCTGTAACTCCACACTGAGGATCCCACGGACCTGCAAGACAAAAGCCAGAAGGAGTACAGGAGCAAACACACAAGGGAAGAAGCAGACATAGAGGGAGTGTTAGAGAGATAAATGGGACCCTCTCTAACCTAAATGACCTCTCTCTTAACGCCCTCTCCAACCTCTCTCCAACCGAGCATGCCAGACCCCCCCACCGGCAGTCTATGCCTATTGCATCTTAATTATGAGCTGGTTCCTAACTAAAAGCTTTACCAAAGAGGATAGACTGGTGCCTGTCCATTAAGGCTTTATAAGTGAGAAGAAGAATCTTGAATTCTATTCTATATTTTATGGGAAGCCAATGCAGAGAGGCTAATACAGGAGTAATGTGATCTCTTCTCCTAGTTTTAGTCAGTACACGGGCTGCAACATTTTGAACCAGCTGAAGTGTCTTAAGCGACTTGCTCGGGCAGCCTGCTAAAAGAGAATTACAATAATCCAGTCTAGAGGTAACAAAAGCATGGACTAGTTTTTCGGCGTCGCCCTGAGACAGGATAGATCTGATTTTAGCAATGTTACGGAGATGAAAGAAGGCAGTTCTTGAAGTTTGTTTTATGTGAGAGTTGAAGGATAAATCCTGATCAAATAGAACCCCAAGGTTTCTAACAGTTGTGCTTCGTGCCAGAGTAATGCCATCTAGGGCAGTTAGGCTAGCATAGGTTTCTCTAAGGTGTCATGGGCCCAGTACAATGACCTCAGTCTTGTCTGAGTTAAGAAGAAGAAAATTTTGGTCCATCCAGGCCCTAATGTCCTTTAGACAGGCCTCAAGTTTAGATAGCTGATTTTTCTCACCTGGCTTCATTGATACATACAGTTGGGTATCATCAGCATAGCAGTGAAAGTTAACAGAGTATTTTCTCATAACATTACCAAGGGGGATCATATAGATACAGAAGAGGATTGGACCTAGCACAGAGCCCTGAGGAACCCCGTAGCTTACTTTAGTGTACACAGAAGACTTATTATTCACGTGTACAAACTGGTACCTATCAGATAGGTAGGACTTAAACCAGTTTAGGGCAGTTCCTGTGATTCCAAGTAATTCCTCTAATCTCTCTAGTAGAATATAGTGATCTATAGTGTCAAAAGCTGCACTAAGATCTAATAAAACCAGCACTGAGAGTCGTCCTTCATCTGAAGCCCAGAGTAGATCATTAGTTACTTTAACTAAAGCAGTCTCTGTGCTGTGTTGAGCTCTAAAACCTGACTGGAAGTCCTCAAACAGGCTGTTGTTTTGAAGGAAGTCACAGAGCTGAGCCGCCACAACTTTCTCAAGAATCTTTGAAATAAAAGGAAGATTAGATATAGGCCTGTAGTTTGCTAAAGTGCTGGAATCAAGAGTAGGTTTTTTGAGAAGGGGTTTGATTACAGCTACTTTAAAGGACTGTGGCACGTAGCCTATTGATAGGGATATATTTATTGTCTCCAACAAAGATGGGCAGACCAGGGGAACAACTTCTTTAAACAGCTTAGTTGGGATCGGATCTGAAAGGCAGGTCGATGGTTTGGAGGATGAAATAATAGAGTTAAGTTCCTGAAGTCCTATATGTGTGAAACAGTTTAGGTTAGGCCTATTTACATTTAATGGTACAGCAGGCCCAGGTGAAGGCAGGGAGTGGCTAATTTTATCTCTAATCTTGTGAATTTTATGGTTAAAAAATGTCATAAAGTCCTCACAGCTGAGGGCTAGAGGAATCATGGGCTCAATAGAGCTCTGACTTTGTGTTAGCCTGGCTACAGTGCTGAAAAGGTACCTCGGATTATTTTTATTTTCTTCAATTAGTGAGGAGTAGTATGTAGATCGACTATGTCGTAAGGCTGTCATGTATTTACTATGGCTTTCTTGCCAGAGTATTTATGACTCCTCTGTTTTATTGGAGCGCCACATTCTGTCTAATTTACGGGTTGTTTGTTTGAGTGTGTGAGTTTCAGAGCTAAACCACGGAGCTTTCCTCTGACGTTTAATAGTTTTTTCCCTCAATGGGGCAATTGAGTCCAAGGTGGATTTTAGTAGACTAGCAGAGCTATCGACAAGCAGATCCAGTTGAGAGGGGTTATAATTAATATCATAGTTATTTATTGGATGGTGCACTGAGTTGAAGGCAGCAGGAATGGCCTCTTTAAATTTAGCCACAGCACTATTGGACAGATTTCTACTCGTAACTATTTTATTGCACAGTGCGAGATCCTCTAGGATAATGTTAAAAGATATTAAAAAGTGATCTGATAGCAGAGGATTTTCAGGGTAGACTTTTAGTTCATTAATATCAAGGCCATATGTTAGAACAAGATCAAGAGTATGATTTAAACGATGAGTAGCTTCATTAATAGTTTGAAAAAAGCCAACTGAGTCTATTAGGGACATAAAGGCTGAGCTCAGGCTATCACTATCTTTGTCCACATGGATATTAAAATCTCCTACTATCAGTATTTTATCAGAACTGAGGACTAAGTTTGATATAAACTCATAGAATTCTGATAGAAATTTAGAATAAGGGCCTGGAGGACGGTAAATTATCACAAATAAGACTGGCTGGCAGGTTTTTGATTTGGTATGAGATAAATTTAGAACCAGGCTTTCAAAGGAAGTGTAACTGGCCTTTGGTTTAGGATAGATTAGGAGAGAGGAATGATAAATAGCTGCTACACCACCTCCACGGCCTATGTCTCGTGGCATATGAGTATTTAAATGACTGGGAGGAGTGGCTTCATTTAAACTAACATATTCATCTTGATACAGCCATGTTTCAGTTAAACAGAATAAATCAAAGTTAGTAGAGATTTGGATCTCAGTGATCTAATATTTAATAGAGCACATCTAATGGTTTTATGTTTTGGTGTTTCTAGATTTGAGATTTTAATTTTTTTCAGATTTTTATAATTGATAGCTCTTTTATTTGATTTTATGTTAAAATCATTGTGAAATATGGGTCGGGGGACAGACACCGTCTCCATAAAATAATATTCATCACCATCACAACAGTTGTCATGGCGATGAACACAGCTATCATAATAGCAATGGGAGGGAAACTGTCCTAAGGCAAGCGCAGAGGGGCGTGTCAGTATTAGAATAATAATGACCAATCGGAGCATTAACACAGGATTTTTATGTATGTACTTGTCTGTGAAGAGTTTAACTAAAAGAAAAAAAAAAAAGAAAAATGACAGATTTAAACAAAATTTACAAGAAATATCATAAATGTGATGAACAAGTTATTATATTTTGGTGATGATCCATATGATCAGTATTCTGGATCAGTTTGAAACCTTCATAAATCACCTGTTGGAACTGGTTCTGCAGCAGCTCCTGCTGGTCACTTTGTGCATTACATGATGTAGTCACAAGTTTCATTTTAAACAGCAGCACAAACACGTTCCAATCCTTTAAAACAGGGGTTCTCAACCTTGGAGTCATGACCCCATTTGGGGACGCAAGAAACTAAGAATATTTTTCAAACAATTTCAGCCAATTTTTTTCTTTTTTTCCCCCATTTTTTGCCAATTTAACCACATTCACCTTTTGTCATGCCCATTATTTACCAGTTTAAACTAACTGTTCCATTATTGACACTTTGGACACTTTTTTATCACATTTTCTGTCTGTTTTTATCCACTCTAATTTGCAACTTTTAACCAATTTCTGTGGTTTTTTAAATCCCATTTCACCAACTTTTCCACCAATTTTGGTCACTTTGAACCATTTTATTAGTGATTAAAACCATGATTTCCATCTTTAAGATGACTATAATAATATTAAACGTTCCTGGATAACAGTGGATATTATTCAGATGAATAAATAAATGTGGTTATCACAGATTCATAGAACAATGGACCATCATTTTGTTGACTACAGTGGGGGTCCCCGGTCCCTGGAACCTTTAGTTTGGGGGTAGCTGGCTAAACAGGTTGAGAACCACTGTTTTAAAGTGTGAATGATCAGGATCACTGACAACATCTGGAAAAGAGCAGATCTAACACTTCAGAATCCAGCTCTCTGAGTGATCTTGTTTGTAATTTGGAAAAACTAATAATGAAAGTGTATTCATGCATATAAAAAAGCATTTCTCAGTGTTAATTTCCATCCATTATTTCTCTTTAAATAACTTTAAAGAACTTCATATGGATCTCCTGCCATGATTGATTGGGAACCCAAATGTCCAGTAATCGTCTCAGCCTGTCAGTCACTCTCTGCTCTGCTCGTCACTAAAACATTGGCCAACTTTACCTTCAAATCCCTCTGAGGAGCAGCAAAGCAACATAAAGTGAGACAAAGGAGTGAGTAGCAGCTCCCCTGCTCAGTGTAAACCTTTAATGCCTTTGTTGCTCTGACAGGATTAGCCTCTAGGGTCTCTGCCTCACTGTGGATGCATGCGGGAGAAAGGCCAGATTAAGGGGATTAGCATGTATCCTCCCCACTTCTCAAACTATCATGGAAAGAACCGCTAACATTCTTGTGGAACGTTGAATGGAGGTTTGTCTAAATGAGAAATTCTGAAAGGCAGCGAGCATGCCAACATTCCTGGAAGGACAAAGCTTTTGTTCCCTGACCTGGACCAGAGCGCTTCAAAGGAACGGCTGGAGAAAAAAGAAAAGAAAAGGTCAAAGAGTGGGAAACAACTCATCATCACAGACAAAGAGTTGGTTTGTATTCTTTAAAGTGTGAAGACAAAGCAGTTGGCTTGAATTCATTGACTGTACGTCAGCCATTGGTCCTTCAGTCCTCCACTGAACCAGTGGTTCTCAACCTGTTCAGCCCACAACCCCCAAATATATCCACTGTTATCCAGGAAGTTATTACATATTATTATGTTTTGGGCCATGGTATATAGTCATCTTAAAGATGGAAATCCTTGTTTTAATCAGAAATAAAATGGTATAAAGTGACCAAAAGTGGTGGAAAAGGATGTGAAATGGGATTTTAAAAACCACAGAAATTGGTTAAAAGTTCCAAATTAAAGTGGGAAAATGGACAGAAAAAGTGTGTGAAAAAGGGTTAAAAGTGTCAATATTGGAACAAATAGTTGAACTGGCAGATTATGGGCATGACAGATGGTGAATGTGGTTAAAATGGCAAAATATGCATGAAATATGGTTAAAAAGAGGTTAGAGTGACAATAATGGGTAGGGATGTAACGATTAATCGTAAGGCAGTTAAAAATCGATTCATAGGTATCACGGTTGATATTGAATTTCTGAAAATTGAATCGCAATACTTTTTTTAAACAGCATTATTATCCTTCTCTTGTTCAAATGCTGAGGCGGCGGGCGGAATCTGCTACTACTTTCTTTCTGGTCGCCTTCTACTTTTAAACATGTTCATAAATGATTCATTACCTCATTAGCACCGAAAGAATATCTCTAATATTACGTGAATATCTGTAAAAGTCACGTTTTTCTATTAACTCAGTCTGCTAGCATAGCATCTCTTCTTAACTGCACAGAATATCTGCATGCCAACCAACCACTGGGTCACCAGCGCCCTCTGCTGGTCCAAATAAATATCTGACCTAAATACAGGGCAAACACTGTTTTTTTTTTTTTTTTTTTAAGTCCAATTGTTAAAGCACAAAATACATTTTCAGTTGCACTTTTAGAAAGAAAAAGAACTATTATGCAGTTTTGCATTGTTTACTATAGAACCAGAATTTAAATTAATAGGCATCTTCTTCATTTGTATTATTCCTTTATTTATTTAGTTATATTGCATTGTTTTGAATAGTTTATCAAGGGATTATTTTGACAATGAAAAATAAAAGGAAAATAGTACAGGAATATTTTACAATCATCATTTGTCTACATTCCCATTTTGTAAAATAAATTGTGAGAGAATCGTATCGTGAACCCAGTATCGTGAATCAAATTGTATCGGGAGTTGAATGAATCGATACATCCCTAATAATGGGTCAATATTCCTGAAAGCAAAAGAGGAAAATGAAATTATCAACAGTAAAAAAGTGTAAAAATAAAACATCTACAGACTGCAATGGCATTGATTTATTATGAATTAAACAGGTCATCGAGGGGGTATCAAAGCCATTTGCAAACATCTGCAATTTATCTTTTCAAACTGGTACTTTTCCAAAACAGATGAAAATTGTTAAGGTTATTCCTCTATACAAAACTGGGAGCAAGCACAACTTTACAAACTACACACCTGCGACAATTCTCCAAAATATTGGAAACGCTTTTCAACAATAGAATTGATGCATTTTTGGAAAAACTAACTATTTTCAGAGTTTAGGGTTAACAGATAAACATCACACTGCTCTGGATATTTGGATATTGCTTGCGGGGTCCCCCAGGGGTCAGTATTGGGCCCCAAATTGTTTATCTTGTATATCAAGGATGTGTAAAGTATTTAGGTGGTTAAGATTAGTCAGTTTTGCCGATAATATAAATATATTTGGTTCAGGAGAAAACATTAAACAAGTGTAAACAGTTAATAAACGAGGAAATGAAAAAAACTAAAGATATGGTTTGACCAGAATAAATTATCATTAAATGTAAGTAAGACTAAGTGTCATGTTGTTTGGCAAAAGCACAGAGAACACAAGGTGTGATTAGAATTAGATGGGGTTGAATTTAAAAGAGTGAATGAAAATACATTTCTTGGGGTTACAGTAGATGAGTTGGAAACCACACATCAAACATGTACAGTTTCAAGAAGCATTGCAGTCATATACAAAGCAAAATAATTATTGGATCATAATTCTCTTTGCACACTCTACTGTTCACTTGGTCTTATTTACATTACTGTGCTGAGATTTGGGAAATTACAAAACTTCATTACAGTCACATACTATTCTGCAGAAAAGAGCAATAAGGACTATTCACAAAGTTAAAAAAAAAAAAAACCTGTCCGCTGATACCAGGGGTGGAAAGTAACGAATTACATTTACTCTCGTTACTGTAATTGAGTAGCTTTTTTGTGTACTTCTACTTTTTTGAGTACTTTCTAAAATCTGTAATTTTACTTTTACTTACATTTGGTTTCAAGTAACAGTTCTTTGCTACATTTGAAATAGTTTCTGTTGCAGAATAAAATAAATCCGGCACGCTAACATAAATTACAATATTTATTTTCAAGTAAAACCATATTTTTCATCAGTCCCTTGGTGGTGAGTGCAGGCCGGGGCTCCGCAGCACCTTGTTTTCCACTGCACCTCACCCTCATGGGGTGGTCCTGGTCCTGCCTATAGATTTCTCTGGTCTATGTAGATCCTCTCCCTCCAGAGTTTCCCGTGCACCTCGTAAATCAGTGCCTGATAAGCCACTGTCCGTCTTTACGCATTGTGTGCACATTCCTTTTTATAACAGCTGCAGGTGTTGCAGCCAATTGTTCAACAGTTTTGCACAATGATCATGTGATTATAATTACAATAATAATAATAATAATGATCATTATCATTATTATTATTAATATAATCCTTATTTTTTGTCAAATATATTAAATTCTTCTTTATTTGTATAGTGCAATTTACAACAAAGTCATCTCAATGCGCTTATCAAAATATAAAATTCATAACAAGAAGTTCTGTCTCCGTGTTTTGTCATCTGCCCCTAAGCTCTTACCCGCCCCGTAACAGAACAAGCATTTAGCGACAGTGGGCAGCCATCTGCGTGGACTGGTTGTGGTTAGTGGACAGAAGGACCAACAGAACAGGATAGAGAGATAGAACATCAGAGTGTTCCAGACTAGTTGAGCTGTGAACCACAGATCAGGAAGTGACATCATCAGCTTCACCTGAAACAGAGCAGAGAGAGAAGGACGAGGAGAAGACACTGACTGCAGAAAAACATGATACATTATTATCAAGTCAGCCTGTCTTGGCCTTGGACCTCACTCCCAGTGCCTAGTCAGCACTTATTATAAAGGTGATGAATCTCTTCCTGTTTATTGATAAGCTAACAGTGACTCTAAGGTCTGTAAATGTGAACGTTCACAGACGAACCCATGTTCGCTCTAGTGATTATGTTATGATCCTTCATATGATATGTGTTGTGAAATGTGCAATGTTCGATTATTTCACACAACTATATTACTTTCACAGAGTTGTCTTTAATTTCATCCTTCTCCTGTTGGGGGCGGAGTTTCTCATGATTTTGTGCGTACGGCAGGGTCAGAGCTGCAGTGGAGGTGGAAACATTTTTTTTTTTCATGAGTCCCAAACATTGTTTATAAATGAGGCCCCTGAAGAACGGTTCTGTTAGTTGTAAATGTCTGCACTGACCAGTGTTTGGAATAACGGTGTTAGGTAACAGATTTTTGTTTTTTCTTCTTCCAGTAACGGGGTAATCTAATTACTTTTTATGCCGTTACAACGCTGTTATCGTTACTGAACGTTAAATGTGGTGCTTTACATGCACTGGTTGAATAAACTGTTATCTGAAAACACCCCTGGCTTCATACACAGCTGTAGTGAGGAGGTGGGTTAAAAACAAGGTGAGAGATTATGATTGGCTAAGGCGGCGTCATGTTTCATGGGAGCCAATCAGAGCCAGTGTTTTTACACTGTGCGACACACGCACACACACACTACAGATTTGATGAATCAGCAGAGATGGTGAGCGTGGAACAATCTGATGAAAAGTTGTCATTTTTAAGGTGACAATACAAACACTACTTTATATTAATTATGGTCAAAGACAAGAACGTACATGTGAAGTGTTCATTATATCCAGGAGAGAAGACTTTGTCCACATCTGTTGTAAACAACTCTAATTTAATGAAGCACCTCACGCATCTAAAAAATTACTTATCTGACATATAGCAACTTTTTATTTATTTATTTATTTTTTACAGTAACACAAATAGTTACTTTTATTGGTAATGAGTTACTTTTATTATAGAGTAATTAAATTACTAACTCAGTTACTTTTTGGATCAAGTAGTGAGTAGCTATAACTACTTTTTTAAAGTAATGTTCCCAACACTGGCTCTGACACAAGCACCTCTCATAATCCCATTTAGCATTTTTTGAATGTTTTTTTTGATGTTTATAAACAGTTTATGCATAATCAATGTAATCTGTTCATTACAGTTTGTTTTAAATGCATATTTCAGAGATTTCTGAAGATGGGATTTATTCTCTTACTGGAAAATGTTTTATTGGATGCTCTGACACATTGGATGTATTGACACAAACACCTACCTCATCAAATTGACATTTATTTTATTTTATTTATCCAGGTTAGCCACACCATGTCTTGTTCTCATGCACGTTATTTTGAAAAGGTGTTTTTTTTTAATAAGTTTTCTTAACTTTATACACATCTTTGTACTTTTTTATTGCATGGGAGAGATGCCCCCCCCCCCCCAAAACAAAAAACAAAAAACAAAAACAAAAACAACAAATAAAACAAAGTAACTTTTACTCTGAGTACATTTTTCTGTACTCAAAAAAGGTGCCTACAAAAAATTAACTAAAACATTAAAACTACTACTGCCACTGATACATTCACAATTATTCTACATATTTGAAAACAAGATTTTTATGTCAGCTGAATGTACAGCAAGTGTTTAAAAGCATTTCTGCCAATAAATAACATGTCTGGTCACCTACACACCACAGAGTTGTGCTTTTACAAATGTATTTTTTGTGATTCGTGAAACCAAATTTCACAACCAACAAGTTAGCGGACATGGTTAGCTCCGCCTCTCTCTCCTGCTTGTGTCACACACATGTCACTCAGTCGCATTAAGGAAGGTTGTGGTCATTATACAGGGTGGATTAAAGAATAAAAAAGATTATTTTTCCCCGTTCTTCTCTGTGTTATTATCACATTATAAAAAAGTTTAAAAATAGCAGGAATTAGTGCTGGTCTCCAACGGTTTTGAGGGAAAATCCCGAGTCCGAGACGAGACCGAGTCAAAATGCTTCCGAGTCCGAGACGAGACTGAGAAAGTGCTCGCATCCGGCCAAGCGTGGTATCAACGGAAAGGTCTGGTCTTCTTGACTTCAAATATGTGAAGTGGGCCCCCTGGAGGTCCCGGAAGGTCAGTGTTTTCCTCTGACAGGGGTAACCTCCGTCAATGGATGGAATTACTGCCTTGAACACAGAGTATTTTATTTTGAAAATAATCCCCCCTTTTCACTTGTGATTTCACATTAACAACCGCAACACATTTACAAATGACCGCAACAAAATAACAAATTACTGCAACAAATTAACTACTGCAACAATTTTGCAAAAGGTCAAAACTAATAAACCAATAATGGAAACAATTTTAAAATTACAACGTGCCTTTGTAAATCTTTCTCAGCATTTGTTAAACATGTGTATTTTTTATAGATTTTTATTTATATTTGTTTTCAAAATTGTAAATTTGTTGTGGCATTTATAAAAGTGTTGCGGTCATTTGTTAAAGAGTTGTGATATTTGTAAATGTGTTTTGGACTTCTCAGCCACTGCAGTATCTTACCAAACAGCAATCATCATGTATTAGGCAAAAAAAACAGACAATTACCAGAAAACATAAAAAAGTATTTAGGAATCAGGAAGGAGGTTATCAATGAAGAGGGGAACATAACTTCAAAAGCTATATATATATATATATTGTTATGGTTTGGTGTTGGTGAGGACCCAAATGCAGAGAGAGAAGGAGGCAGGATCACTGCATAGCGTTCTTGGAACAAGTCCATGTTTTATTCTCAAATCACAAAACAAAAATTTTAATCCAAAGGGGAGCAGGAACAGTAGGGAGACAACCTGACAACAACACACACCTTAACATTGACAATGATCCCACAGTCATACTGTGTCCAAACACTCAGCTAAATAGTGGAGGAGGCCTGATTGGGAATGGGCCACACCTGGGTGAAAACACGAGGGAGCTAATCAATCACCAACCAAGCACACAGACATCACTGAGGGGTGGAGCCACAAACAGGAATCCCTGAAACACAGACGAGAGTTAACACAAACCAAATAAACAAAGACAGAAAAAAAGAGGACCCAAGGGTTAAAATAAACAGAACCTGACATATATATATATATATAGCGAGACATCGACTCACTGATCCATACCACCCGGATATACAGTACAGACATTGGGATGTCATTCGGACTAGAGAAGTGTGGTCGGATGGTGACTAAGAGAGGGAAGGTCGTCCACACAGAAGGGGTCTCACTCCTAGAAGGAACAATAGCAGACATTGAGAACAGTTACAAGTACCTCGGAATCCCACAAGCAAATGGCAACCTCGAAGAGGTGACAAGGAAAGCGGCTACGGCCAAATACCTCCAAGGAGTACGGCAGGTCCTAAGAAGCCAGCTCAATGGCAAGAACAAGTCCCGGGCAATAAACAGCTACGCCCTGCCAGTAATCAGATACCCTGCAGGAATAATAAGCTGGCCAAAGGATGAGATACAGACCACAGATGTTAAGACACGAAAGCTCCTAACCATGCACGGAGGGTTCCACCCCAAATCCAGCACTCTGAGACTGTACGCTAGCCGGAAGGAAGGAGGACGAGGACTAGTGAGTGTGAGAGCCACTATCCAGGATGAAACATCCAAGATCTATAAGTACATCAAGGACAAGGCTCCAACAGATGACGTGCTCAGTGAATGTCTCAGACAATGGGGAACAGAAGATGAGGTGCTGGAGGTTCCATCATGGGAGGACAAGCCCCTACACGGGATGTACCACCGAAACATAACTGAAGTGGCGGATATCAAGAAATCCTACCAATGGCTAGACAGAGCCGGACTAAAGGACAGCACAGAGACACTCATCATGGCTGCACAGGAGCAGACCTTGAGCACCAGAGCAATAGAGGCCCAGATCTATCACACCAGACAAGACCCCAGGTGTAGACTGTGCAAAGAGGCCAATGAGACAATCCAGCACATAACTGCAGGGTGTAAGATGCTGGCAGGGAAACCTTACATGGAGCGCCATAACCAAGTGGCTGGTATAGTGTACAGGAACATCTGTGCAGAGTATGGGCTGGAAACCCCAAGGTCAAAGTGGGAAACACCTCCAAAGGTGGTAGAGAATGACCGAGCTAAGATCCTGTGGGACTTCCAGATCCAGACGGACAGAATGGTAATGGAGAACCAACCAGACATTGTGGTGGTGGACAAAGAGCAGAGGAAAGCCGTTGTGGTCGACATAGCAATACCAAGCGACTTCAACATCAGGAAAAAGGAACACGAGAAACTAGAGAAATACCAGGGGCTCAGAGAAGAGTTGGAGAAAACCTGGAGGGTGAAGTGGTTGCCCGTGGTCATTGGGGCACTCGAGGCAGTGACCCCCAAACTGGAGGAGTGGCTCCAGCAGATCTCAGGAAATACATCAGACATCTCGGTCCAGAAAAGTGCAGTTCTAGGAACAGCAAGATACTGCGCAGAAGCCTCAAGCTCCCCAGGCCTCTGGTAGAGGACCCGAGCTTGGAGGAAAAAAGAGACCCGCCCGCGGAGGGTGAGGGAAGAGATTTTTTATATAAAGCCTTGCTTCTTCTCACTCCATTTTGAATGTCATTATTTTTTTTTCTATTCTTCATTATTATTTTGCTTCCGCAAAATCTTCAATTCTATATTGTATTCAATATTGTGCAATTAATTTGTTAGACAGCATCAGCCTTGTACTATTTGCATATTTGGAATTAAAGCAGAGCTAAGTAACTTGCGCTTAGAGACTGGTACCGTGTCGGAGGCAGGGAAAGTTGCAAGCGTGGTTTTTCTGGCCAGAGACAACAGGGGGAGATAAAGACCCTCCAATCACCCCATAAACACGTGTAGTACCCTCAGAGGGACTACGAGAAGGATTTATTAAGGTAAAAAATTTACTCAGTTCTGCTTAAAAAAAAAACAACAAAAAACATATGTGACATTAGGTGGAAAAGTAGTGTAAAGGGTTTATAAGTGCTGAACATGTCTAGAAAGTGGTAATAAATGTGCAGAAAAGACATTACATTTTGATGGAGAAGTGTCAGAAATGGGTGTAATGTAGCAAAAAAACATTTCAAAGAGTAAAATATTGCAAGAAAAAGTGATGAAAATAGGTTAAAAGTTAAAACTTTGGTGTTGTTACAGAAAAAAGGTGAAAATAAGACCCTAAATGGGGTCCTGACCCAAGGTTGAGAACCTCTAAAAAATAAAATTTTCTTCCCAATTCTCTGCATTTTCCACATAAATGATTTAAAATACAGCTTTTTTTAAAAAAAATATTTTATCTTTTTTTTTTTTTTAACTGTGGAAACGAAATGAATAATAATAATAAAAAAGAAACACATTGTTTAACAAAAATGTATGTCAAAATAAAAGTGTAATTACCCTAATTTAAATTATCCTGATGACGTCATTGCAGTAATGATTACATGAAAAAGTAAAAAATGAACACAAAAATGCATCAGTTATTTCACCACTAATGAATCAGAAACAAATGGGTTCAAAGTGACCAAAAATGGTTGAAAAGGTGGTCAAATGGGATTTTAAAACCACAGAAAATGGTTAAAATTTGCAAATTAGAGTGGATAAAAACAGACAGAACTAGTGGTAAAAAACAAAGGGGTCAAAGTGTTAATTTTGGAACAATTAGTTTAAACTGGCAAATAATGAACATGACAAAAGTTGAGTGTGTGTGTGTGTGTGTGTGTGTGTGTGTGTGTGTGTGTGTGGTGTGTGTGTGTGTGTGTGTGTGTGTGTGTGTGTGTGTGTATGAGGTTACTCAGCAGCATTACAGACCAATTGGGTTAAGGAACCAATTTTGATGATCGCGTAAACATAAAACGTTATAATTATTGAATATTATTTGTAAAAGTGTGATTACTTAGTTTCTAGTGTTATCAGTTACAGTTTTTTTTCTGTCGCTAACAAGCGTTTGTCCAACCAGCTGTCACATTTTCAAAACTCTAAACTCAATTACTACAGTGAGAGGTGCAGTGAGAGGTGCAGTGAGAGGTGCAGTGAGAGGTGCAGTGAGAGGTGCAGTGAGGTCCATCCAAAACATATCGACATTGTATCGTATCGTGATGAATCTGGTGATTTACACCCCTAGTGTGGACCGGCAATGCATTTAGCAAGTAAGCTAATTCTGTCATCACAGGCTCCTGATTTTAGCACTTCAGCTAGAAGGTAAGCTTATGCCCAAGCCTATTCATGACTGCCTTGAAACATTTCCCATCATGCCTTGCGTTTTCGACTGACTCCATTTACGGTCATGTTCACTGATAGCAACTATAATAATATAGATAATAGAAAAATACATTAATACAACATGTACTAGTGCAGATATAAGCAACTGGCTACTTGGGGGCCAAATGCGGCCCTTGGTCAAATGTTATGCAGCCCCTAAAGTAAATGTACAAAATGACAGAAAAATACACAAAACAAGAGCAAGATAACACAAACAATTACAACATTGCAGGAAAATACAGTAAAAGATAAAAACAGAAAATACTCCAAAAACACTCAAAACTACTACAAAAATGAGCAAAAAGCAACAGTAATACACACAATTACTCAGAAAAATATGCAACATTACGGTAAAAACTCTTTGTTCTTTCCTGTATTAATGCAAAGATCGCTCATTATTCTAATGATGACATGAATGTTGATCATGTGACCCTCTGATCAAAACAAACACATTTTTGTGGCCCCACTATGATAGAAGTTGCCAATAATGTGTACACATTATAAATACTTATTCATTACTTATAGTGTTGTTTGGTACATGATAAGAGTACATGTACAAAAGCATATAAGCAATAAAAAATAAATAAAAGTTAGAATTTATATGGTTGAAATGAAATAATCATTCAGTTTCCTTTGCACATTTAACTATACTAGTACAGTGCCCGTCGGAAGTATGTATTCATATTGTGGGAACTTAAGTAGAGTTGTCAATTATGGCCAAATTAGTATGTGTTTGAAGGTTTGGATGTACAAAGAGGTGTACATACTCTGTAGTGTTATAAAGGGGTTTATTTGTGGGTGCAAAGTAAAATAGCGTGTGATTTCCCTGGTTTAATTGCATGTGACATACACATGATATATAGATAAAGGTGCACCAATGTTTGCTGGACTTAGGTAAATGGATAATAAATGCACCAGATCATCCCTTGTCTTTAGACCCTACCTGGGCAAAGAAAAACACAAAATTCATTACATGTAAACATGTCATGTACGTCCAACATACGACCATAGAGAAGAGACACAGAAAAGTGGTGGGTTTTACACTAAAGATGCCCCTCTCCATTTATCCAGGGTTGGGACTGGCACACAGGAACACACTGAGTGAGTCCTTTAGCAGCTGGATTCCCACCCCACACCATGTTAGAGGTTAGTTTGTTAGTGGGTTAGTTTTTAGTCGTAAAAGTATGTAGTATCAGTGGGCGTGCTGCTCAGATGCTCCTCCCTCTCATGTCTCGTTTGGTCTAATTTGTGTTGATTTCAAAATCAAAACGTAATTACTAAAGAAATTTAAAAATCAGAATCTAGTAATTATAATATGATAAAAAAAACTATATTACTAATAAACAATATTAAATAGTGATAAAGTAATATAATGATAATATAGCAATACTAACAATACAATGAAAATACCATTAATTGTTGTATAAAATAATAAAAAAGAATATGAGAATATAATGGTTGTAAGTGTCGTTGAAATTACTTTGCACTTAAAGACATTATTAATTTTTGTTTCAAAGGCTAAATATTTTTTGTTGAAAATTATTATAATTTATACTGTAACAATATGTTGTATTTTCTAATAAGATATATTTATTTAGCTATGAAGTAAAATTTTATTTATTTTGTGATACACCCTTTATTATCGCGAGGTTTTAGTTTAGTATAAGAGGCTGAGACCTGCATTCACCCGGAAATGCAAGAGACTTTGATTGAGCAACCTGCAGCAGCGAGGACAGCTGCACATGGTATTTTGAGACTATTGTTTTGAATTTTTCTGTAAATGTGTAAGCTACTGTTCTAATTATTGTATGTCAATTTAGAATGCACAAGACTGTTAAGACTATCTGCCCAAGAACCTTCGGAGTGACAGGCGGCCACGAGGTAGTTTATTTTATTTTATTTTATTTAGTACATGTGTTACCCGTGACCAAGTTATGTGTCTAAAGTTTGTATGTACTTCATGTCCTGTAGTTTTCACGGCGTTCATTCACCCAAGTAAAGCGCCCGTCTTTGAGAAGCCGTGCCTGTGTCGTCATTTCGGAGCCACAGTGAAAACTCTCCAGCCCAGCGCCGGTGAGAAGCTTGTAAAGACGACAGCAGATGCCGTGGGCGAAGGTACCGTGGTGCAACAGTAGAGGGCGCCATTACCAAAGCTCATGTCACACAAGCAACCAAGCAAGCCATCAGTGAAGTTATTAAGAATGAGTGAAGTGGAAATGAAGAAAGGACAGTGCTAAAGCAAAATAAGAGTGGTTTAAGTCAAGTTTAAAAGACCACTATAAGTTCCTATAGCTTATTTGTCAAAAGTTAATTTATTTCTACTGTACCTCAAAGTGATGCATCATTGAATTATGAAGAGTTTGTGCATTTTGTTTAGGGTCAAAACTGCATCTTAAGTTTTAAAAAAAAAAAAAAAAAAAAAAAGGAAAAAGGTTCATAAATTACAAATATGCTAATTTGAAGAAGTAATTTAAAATTCAAGAACAGTGTGTTGATTTACATTTAACCAACTTTAAAAATGAGTGACAAAGATAAAGAAGAGGCCTATACTGTACCACTTACTGAAGTTGTAGAACATGACGATGAGCAAACTGCATAACAACAAACTGTTCGTAAAGGTGAAAGAGTAAGAACACTAACTGAAAAGGGTAAAGCCCTTCAAGCGGATAAGCTTAAAAGCCTTCAACACAAGTATGCAGTTGTTTTTGAAAAATGGAGATATGAAGCAAGATTGAGCAAAGTGATGCTTAGAAAGGAAGCCTCTGAAAGTGAGCTTAAAGATTTGATTAACAATGTAATCGGCACTTGCAAAGATGTGCAAATCGTTTATGACCAGATTCGTCAAATACAGTCTCCTGAAGCAGACATAAGGCGTAAAGTCGATGCATGCACGTCACTTTCCGCATTTATAGTTAAAAAAGCTGAGAAATGGTTAGAAGGAAACATTGAGGACGATGAAGAGCCGTGGCCAGATGTTGGGTCATGCTTAGGATCTGAAAGTTCTAAATCTAGGTCAAAATCACAAAGATCCAAAGGTAGTTCAGGACAATCACACTCTCCAACAATCAAAAGAATGGAAGCAGAAGCTGAAGCAGCTGCATCTAAAGAAATATTAGCAATAATGGAAGAGCAAGAAAATCAAACGGCTGAGCTACAGAAACTGGAACGTGAAAATTTGGAAAGGCAGCAAGCAATGGAAGAACAGCGTAGAAAGATCGCACGCTTGGAAGAAGTAAAAAAATTGAACGCTGCCAAAGCTCGCGTAAAGGTCTATGATGAAGCTGAAAGTACTGCTGAAAGTCAAAGTCTGTTACACAGTATTAAAGCAGTGAGTGAAACTCAAGCAACGCGCATCATACAAGCAAAGGCCACAAGTCAACCACTCAAAGCATCAACTCCACCATTCATCCCTCAAACCACACAAGTCCAAGCAGTCGTAACCCAACCACAGCCAAATTCTGATCTAGTTGGCATACTAGCAGAAGCAATAAGTGCAAATCGTCTTCCAACTCCAGAACCTGCATTGTTCACAGGAGACCCACTAAAGTTCAAAGACTGGCAGTTGTCATTTGAAACCTTGATTGAAAGAAAGAACATTCCCAAGAATGAGAGACTTTACTATCTCAGGAAATATCTCGGTGGACCTGCAAAAAGATCAGTTGAAGGATTTCTCCTAGTAGGTACAGATGAAGCGTACGATTCAGCTTGGAAATTGCTAGAAAAGCGTTTTGGAGATCTATTTATTATAGGAAAATGTTTCAGAGACAGGCTTCACGGTTGGCCTAAAATAAGTTACAAAGAGGGCAGCGAGTTGAGGGAATTTGCTGACTTTCTTGTAAGCTGCGAAGCTGCAATGCCACACATTAAAACATTAGAAGTTCTAAATGATTGTATGGAAATTCAGAGACTCTTGTTGAAACTTCCAGATTGGTTGACCACAAGGTGGAACCGCACCGCCATGAAAATAAGACAAACAAATAATGGCGAGTATCCATCCTTCCATGTGTTTGTGGAGTTTGTGTCCATGGAAGCTGACTTAGCGTGCGATCCCATAGCCTCAATGCAAGCACTTAAATGTTTGGACACGAATTAACCCAGACATTCACGCAGTCAAGTCATTCACGCAAAAACGCTAACAACAAGCTCAGGTCACACAAATACAATAATTTGTCTCTTCTGCAAAAGGAATGGTCATACACTTGATAAATGTTTCAAGTTCACAGAAAAACCAGTTCAAGATCGTGTCAAATTTGTACAGACAGAAAGGCTGTGTTTTGGATGTTTAAAGACTGGACATCATTCAAAGAAGTGCAATAAAAGGAGCACATGTGATAAATGTCAAAGAAAGCATCCTACATGTCTGCATGACGACAAGTTCATGGAACATAAAAGGACAGCACCTGCAAAGAGTGAGCATAACTCTCAAGACAAAGACACAAAGGAAGAAGATAAATTGTCAACTGCAATCTCTAACAGGGTAACTCAACAAATCTCAAGCACGTTAACATCCTCTATACTACCTGTCTGGGTCTCATCCACAAACTACCCAGATAAAGAAGTTTTAGTGTATGCGCTCCTTGACTCACAGAGCGATACATCCTTCATTTTGGATGAAGTAGCCCAAGATCTCAACACGGATAAAAGTAAAGCCAGTCTGCGGCTATCAACTATGTCCACCAAGTCAACAGTCATACCATGTGAGAAGCTGGTAAACCTTCAAGTCAGAGGATATAAGTGTGGAAAGAAGATCATATTACCGCCAGTTTTTACAAGAGAGTTTATCCCAGTCAATAGGTCACATATCCCGACGTTTGAAACCGCTTTAAAGTGGCCCTATCTAGAAAGGCTAGCAGATAAGTTACCACCAATGCTCGAATGTGAAGTTGGTTTGCTTATCGGCTATAACTGTCAACAAGCCCTTCTACCAAGAGAAGTTCTCGCAGGCAAAGAAAACCAACCCTATGCACAGCTAACTGATCTTGGCTGGAGCATAGTCGGTTGCTCATCTCAAGTCCAAAATCACAATGATGTCATCGGCACAAGTCACAGAATCATTGTGTGTGAAGTAACTCCTGTGTCACCGCCAGCAATTGAACTCAAGCAAGAAGTGCACTTTGTATGCAGAACTCAAGTAAAGGAAGTCAGTCCGATTGATGTGATAAAGGCTCTGGAATCTGATTTCTCTGAACACGCTACAGACGACAATCCAATCTCTCAGGAAGACATTTTGTTCATGTCAAAGGTGACTAAAGGCATTAGACAAAAGGAAAACGGTCACTACGAACTCCCACTACCATTCAAAACAGACAATCCGAATCTCCCAAACAATAAAAAATACGCTGAACACAGATTGTCTTCATTGAAACGTAGACTCACAAAGGATGAGAAATATTACAAGGATTATGCCAAATTCATGGATGACATCATAACCCGCGGAGATGCAGAAAAGGCTCCGGTACAAGAGCTGGACAACAAGACGGCTTGGTACATCCCTCACCATGGGGTTTACCACCCCCATAAGCCAGAAAGGATTCGTGTGGTTTTTGACTGTTCTGCCCGCTTCCACGAAACATCTCTCAACGATCACCTTCTGACTGGACCAGACCTCACCAATGCACTGGTCGGAGTGTTATGCCGATTCAGAATGGGTCCCATCGCCTTCATGTGTGACGTGGAGAGAATGTTCCACCAATTCCATGTTGTCAAGGAACATCAGGACTACCTGAGATTTCTCTGGTGGGACAAAGGCGATTTGAACTCCGATCCTTCAGTTTACAGGATGAAAGTACACCTTTTCGGGGCAGCTTCCTCTCCCGGATGTTGTAACTTCGGACTCAAACATCTCGCATCTCAAGGCAAAGACAAGTTCAGCAAGGAGACTGTCAAGTTCATCCAAAGAGGCTTTTACGTTGACGATGGACTTGCTAGCGTAACGTCAACAGCCGAAGCCATAAAGTTGGTCAAAGAGTCAAGAGAACTTTGCAAAACAGGTCAACTCCATTTGCATAAGTTTGTGTCAAACAATAAAGAAGTGCTCGAGGCAATTCCCCAAGAAGAACAAGTTCAAACCAGAGACCACGACATGGCTCTTGGAGAACCCCACATTGAACGTGCACTCGGGGTACAATGGTGTATCGAGGCAGATGAATTCCAATTCAGAGTCCAAGTCAAAGACAACCCGTTGACAAGGAGAGGGGTGCTCTCGACAGTTGCATCAGTCTATGACCCCCTTGGGTTCGTCGCCCCGTTCATATTGATTGGAAAGCAAATACTCCAGACGTTGTGCAAAGACAAAGTCAGTTGGGACGACAATCTCCCGGACCACATCTTACCACGGTGGGAAGCATGGTTGAGAGACCTGCCTCAACTGGCAGCTCTGAAGATTCCACGAAGCTACTCACAAGACTTCAATGTTGCACAGTATGAATTACATAACTTCTCAGATGCAAGCCTCGAAGGTTATGGTGCATGTTCATACCTCAGAACAATAGGTAAAGAAGGACATATCAGTTGTACACTCGTCATGGGTAAAGCGAGAGTTACACCCACTAAACAAACAACCATTCCAAGACTCGAACTGTCATCGGCCGTGACGTCTGTCCGCAACGCAGATGTGATCAAACGAGAACTGGAAATCAAAAATCTCAAAGAATATTATTGGTCTGATTCACAAGTTGTATTGGCATACATATGCAACGATGCCAAAAGATTCCACACATTCGTCGCTAATCGAATCCAACGAATAAGACAAAGCACAAGTCCTGAAAAATGGCAGCACGTCAGCTCAGAAAAAAACCCGGCTGATCATGCCTCAAGAGGTCTAAGCGCAATTCAGCTGAAAGAATCAAACTGGTTAAAGGGCCCTGATTTCCTTTGGAAACGAGATCTTCCAGTTAAAGAGGAAATGGTGGGAGAGATCGAAGAAATGGATCCTGAACTCCGTAAATGTCACACCCACACTATGCAGTCAAAGGAAGCAAACCCAGTGCTAGAGCGTTTAAAGAAGTTTTCCAATTGGTCAAGAGCAGTAAAGGCCATCGCTAGACTCAAAGGGTTCATCAAAGAATATAAAGGTATCCAACAAAGAACAAAGTCACAGATCTTGAAAAGAGAAAGAATGCAGAAATGTTTATTATCAAGCTAGTGCAAAGAGAAGCCTTCCCTGAGGAAATACAGAAAATCAGATCTCAAAAGGAAAATTCTCTACATAAGCACAACAGACTAAAACGACTGAACGTTTTTCTGGACAAGTCAGATGTTCTCAGGGTGGGAGGAAGATTATCCCAATCAGCCTTACACTATGACGTAAAACATCCCGCAATTCTTCCCAAAGAATCTCACGTGTCAGCCCTACTCGTTAAACACTACCATGAGCGTGTGCATCACCAAGGAAGAGGGATGACTACGAATGAATTGCGTGCAAATGGGATATGGATCTTAGGATGTGGAAATGTTGTTTCTTCGCACATCTACCACTGTGTTAAGTGTAGAAAATACAGAAAGGCTACAAATGTCCAACAGATGGCTGATTTGCCAGAAGTAAGTACAGAAACAGCTCCTCCTTTTACCTACTGTGGTGTCGACTGCTTCGGCCCTTTCATAGTAAAGGAAGGAAGAAAAGAAGTTAAAAGATATGGATTGTTGTTCACATGTCTATGTTTGCGAGCTGTGCATATTGAAACACTCGATGACTTATCAACAGATGCCTTTATGAATGCCCTTCGAACTCTGATCGCCATAAGAGGTCCTGTCCGACAGTTGAGGTGCGACCAAGGGACAAACTTCGTGGGTGCTAAAAGAGAATTAGCAGAGTTAATGAAAGAGATGGATCAAGAACCACAAAGAGCCATGGGTTGCGAATTTGTGATGAACGTGCCAGCAGCAAGCCACATGGGAGGCATCTGGGAACGCCAAATTCGAACAGTACGGAGCATACTAACAGCAATGCTTGACAAGTCCTCAAACAGACTCGACACAACTAGTCTAAGAACACTTTTTTATGAGACAATGGCAATTATCAATAGCAGACCATTAAGTGTTGAGTATCTTAATGATCCCATGGGTCCAGAACCACTAACTCCCAGTCACATATTGACGATGAAATCTTCCGTTATTCTTCCCCCTCCAGGACAGTTTTGCAACGAAGACTTGTACTTGCGCAAAAGATGGAGAAAAGTACAGTTTCTAGCAAATGAATTTTGGAAAAGATGGAGGCGAGAATATCTGTTGAATCTCCAACAGCGACAGAAATGGCAAAAAGTTTCAAGAAACCTTCAAGTAAATGATATTGTTATACTACAGGATGACAACGCTCCAAGATGTAAATGGAAACTAGCTCGAGTGATAGAAACTTTGGAAAGCACGGACGGCAAAGTTTGAAAAGTTAAACTGAAGACCAGTGAGACCACCTTTGACAATAGGAAACCAATAACGAGACTAATATACCTTGAAAGACCTATTCACAAAGTCGTGACTCTACTTGAGGCTGACACACAGGAAAATAGATTTAGACTCTAACCAGGACACTTCTTAGAAAATCACACTGAAAGGAAATGAGTGATTTTAGTGGGAGTGTAAGTGTCGTTGAAATTACTTTGCACTTAAAGACATTATTAATTCTTGTTTCAAAGGCTAAATATTTTTTTGTTGAAAATTATTATAATTTATACTGTAACAATATGTTGTATTTTCTAATAAGATATATTTATTTAGCTATGAAGTAAAATTTTATTTATTTTGTGATACACCCTTTATTATCGCGAGGTTTTAGTTTAGTATAAGAGGCTGAGACCTGCATTCACCCGGAAATGCAAGAGACTTTGATTGAGCAACCTGCAGCAGCGAGGACAGCTGCACATGGTATTTTGAGACTATTGTTTTGAATTTTTCTGTAAATGTGTAAGCTACTGTTCTAATTATTGTATGTCAATTTAGAATGCACAAGACTGTTAAGACTATCTGCCCAAGAACCTTCGGAGTGACAGGCGGCCACGAGGTAGTTTATTTTATTTTATTTTATTTAATACATGTGTTACCCGTGACCAAGTTATGTGTCTAAAGTTTGTATGTACTTCATGTCCTGTAGTTTTCACGGCGTTCATTCACCCAAGTAAAGCGCCCGTCTTTGAGAAGCCGTGCCTGTGTCGTCATTTCGGAGCCACAATGGTAATTAGTAGTACAATTAAACAATAATAATAATAATAATAATATTAGCAATGACAAAACATAATGACAATCCAGTAACTAGAATACAATAATAAACAACATTGCATTTTTTGCATTTTTGTATAATTATAATTTTTTGTTGCCATTGTAGTGTGATTCTGGAGTCATTTTGTTTATTTTTGTGTTATTTTTAGTGTAATTTTGTGCATTTCTGTTGTCATTTTAGTGTATTTTTTTGTATAAATATTGAGTTATCAGCTCAGAAGAGAACCAACAAACATAGTAAAACATTTCATTCATCTAATTGAAAACAATGGTGTAATGAAAAAACAAGTGTCTTTAATTTATCACAAAATGTTGATGGATGTATCTGATAATACACAACATATAAAACAATGGAAATGGAGCTGAATATGATATTTGATGATGATACTTGGGGAAATGTTTGCTCTGGTTGTCATAAGGGGGTGGGGAGTCAAATGTGGAAGGAGTTTGACTGGAAAACTAAATCGAATTTTTCAGGACTCCACTGGAGTCTTTGCGTTGTGGGAGCTGAGGTAATGGTATGTGCTGGAGAAATTGTGGACTTGTGGGTGATCAAAACACACATATTTTGGGACTGCCCCATTTTGCATCACTTTTGGACTGAAGTTAAAGGACTAATAGATTAGCTTCTTAAAGCAAACCTTTCCTGAGACCCTTTGATGTTTTTACTGGACATATTCCCTGATGATCTGTCCCAGGCCTACAGGTTTTTGCTGCATCTCCTGCTAATGACAGCAAGAAAAATGATAACAATCTGCTGGTTGAAACATGACCCACCTACAGTCTCACAATGGATACTAAAAATCCCCTGAATTACTGTGGACTGGAAAATTCAATGAATTTGCTGTATATTTCAATGAAAAAATACAATCAATAAGGTCAAACATCAGAACAAACAGCAAAATAACAAATAGCTTGAACAGCTTCAACCACTGAGGGAGGAGTCAACTACAATGTTAGAGTTTATTACAGTGAACCCAAAAACAATAGAGGAAACTGTTCAGCAGCTGAATTCATCAACGTGTTGCTTTGACACAATACCCTCAAACTTCTTTAAAACTGTTGTAAAGTCAATTGTCACTGATTAGTGTCAGATAATTAACTGCTCATTCCAATCAGGCACCGTACCAAAATCCCTGAAAGTAGCTGCTGTGAAACCTCTGTTAAAAAGAGAACACTGGATGCCTATATACTGGCTAACTATAGACCAATCAGAACCTTCCATTCATGGCCAAGATCACTGAGAAGGTGGTCTTCAACCAAGTGATGACATAAGGTTGAACACTGATTCAGGAAAAGTATCTGTTCTCATTCTGTTGGATCAAACTGCTGCATTTGACACTGTAGATCATACAATTTTGTTGCACAGATTACAAACATTGGTTTGGACTAAATGGAAAAGTAATGCAATGGTTTAAGTTCTACTTGGAGGAGCAAAGTTATTTTGTAAGCATTGTAAACTTTGAATCTGACAGATTACCAATGTCCTGTGGGGTTCCTCAGGGCTCTGTTCTTGGACCTCTTCTGTTTAGCCTTTATATGCTTCCTTTAGGACACATTTTACACAACTGTAAGGTTGATTATCAGAGCTACGCAGATGACACACAACTATATCTATCACTGAACCCAGATGACTATGGTCCCATTGAGGTGTTGTGTGACTGTTTAGAAAAAATAAACTGCTGGATGAGTGAAAACTTCCTTCAACTAAACCATGACAAGATGGAGGTGATTGTCTTTGGTAACAAGGAAAAGAGGACTGCTGTCAGCAAGTATCTGAGTCTGGATCTTTAAAAGCTAAAGACCAAGTCAAAAACCTTGGTGTTCTGATTGACTCAGATCTGACATTCAGCATCAGATCAAATCTATCACAAAAACATCTTCTACCACCTAAAGAACATCTCCAGAGTGAAAGGTTTAATGACTCAGAAAGATCAGGAGAAACTGGTCCATGCTTTTATCTCCAGCAGACTGGACTATTGTAATGGTCTTCATCAAACATCTACAGCTGGTTCAGAATGCTGCAGCTCAGGTCTGAACCAGAACAAAGAGATTAGAACACATTAGTCCAGTTTTAAAGTCTTTACACTGGCTCCCAGTCAGCCTCAGAGGAGACTGTAAAGTTCTGCTGCTGGTTATAAATGTGTGAATGGGTTTGGTCCAGAATACATCAGTGAGATGTTAGTCAGGTATGAACCCAGCAGGTCTCTCAGATCTATGGACACAGGTCAGATAGTGGAGCCCAGAGCTCACAGTAACCATGGTGATGCTGCTTTTAGTTGTTATGCTGCAAAGAAGTGGAACAAACTGCAGCAGAGCTGAAGTCAGCATCACATGTGAACATTTTTAAATCAAAGTTAAAGGAACTTTTTTTCTCTACTGCATATGATTGAGAGAGAGATTTTTGGTCCTGTTGTTGATGTAATAAGTTTGTTGATGATTTGAAATGATTTTATACATTTATACGGTGTACGCTTTAGTAAATAAGTAACTGTGCAGCCGTACCAGGAAATAGCAATATTTAGTCATTTTGTCTATGAAACGCACAAAATGTGGACACTTTCAAACTTATAGGTACTGTAGGCTATTGGAAATTGAAAAATAAATCATTTATAATTTAAAAAAATTATCAAAATATCAATTCACCCTTGGGTAGACTGCTGTTTTGGTGCTGCTTGCCTCCCCTGGACTCTCTTATCGAAGGTTTGCAAGCCCAATGGCCACTTGCTTGGAGCGGCTATGCTAGTGGTGGTAGCCAATGTCACTGTCATTAACCGCTACATGCCTGGATCTCTGCTAGCAGTTAACACACCACGCATCATGTTGTGATCGGACACCTCGACACAGCATCACCAGGCTCTCAAATACAACCACCGGGCCTCCATGCAGAAACTGGATCTTTCGTGGTGCCCTCGTTACATCCATAGGGGATCAGGGCGCCGGTATTTTGTGTCCCAATGCGGCGACCACAGCTCCATCACATCCCTCTGGTCGGCATCACGTCCCGTCGCGCAACAGACGCGTCACCGTCTGCGGCCGGCCCACCTTGATACCAATACCTCAATAAGGCTCGTACAACTGGTCGGGGTGGGGGCCTTGCTGTTTTACATCGCAGCAGCATTGATATATTCCCCGTGCCTGAGCCCAGTAAGGGCTCCTTTGAAAGTCTGGTTTTTAGCTGCAAAAAACCTTTTTTAGCAATAATAGTCCTCATCTATCGCCCTCCCAAAAGACAACAAACTTTCATCTCTGACCCTCACGATTTCCTTTACTCACTCTGCACAGCACACTCAAATATTCTGGTTATTGGTGATTTCAACATACATTCCAAAAAACTGTTTTCCACAATTAATCACATTCTCAAACCACAGATCTCCTCATTCTACACCCACACAGACACAAATTGCAACCGGTTTCTTAATAACTTCACATCAAAAATTGATAATATCCGCTCCTCATTCCCATGTCTTAATAGCACATCACTTGATCTGCCCACAACACCCATCGCACAAAACCTACCTCAATTCTCCCTCACAACGCAGCAGGAGGTCGAGAACATCATCAGTAAATCTAGCCCATCCACTTGCCACCTCGATCCCCTCCCATCTCCTCTGCTTAAAACTCACAACAAATCCATCAGTCCCCTCATAACCAAAATAATAAACCTGTACTTAGAAACTGGCCATGTTCCAACCTCCCTCAAAACTGCTCTCATTAAACCCCACCTCACAAAACCCACCTTGGACCCTAAACCATTGTCAAATTACAGACCAATCTCAAATCTCCCATTCATTTCCAAGTTCTCTTTATTTTCTGGACACACCATTCCCCTCTCTCCCTCTGTCACAAACCTGGGGGTTAAATCTGACCCGCACCTCTCCTTTGACAATCATGTCACCTCCATTTGCAAAACTTCATTTTTTCACCGCCGTAATATTTCCAAACTGCGCCCCTCCCTCTCCCTTCCTGCTGCAGAGAAGCTGGTCCACGCCTTTGTCTCCTCCAGGCTGGACTACTGTAACACACTCCTCATCGGGATCCCTGGCAGGAGCCTGCAAAAGCTCCAGTATGTGCAGAACAGTGCTGCCAGGGTCCTGATGAGGGTGCGGAAACATGAGCACATCACCCCCATCCTCCGTACACTGCACTGGCTCCCCATTCAGTCCCGCATAGAATATAAGATCCTGCTGCAAACCCATCACTGTCTGCACCCCCACTTACCTCACTGAACTGCTCACACCACACACCTCAACCAGGACCCGGTCAGGCCAACAGCACCGTCTGATCACGCCCAGGACACGGCTCAAAACAATGGGCGAGAGGGCCTTTGAAGCCGCTGCCCCCCGCATGTGGAACGCCCTCCCTGACCACCTCAGGGCCCCACAAACGGTGGACATTTTTAGGAAAAAACTTAAATATCACCTTTTTACAGAAACTTATTTTAACAGTTATTGTCTCTTTTGGTCCTGTCTTTTAATATATGTTGTGTTGTATTTATTCTTTTTAATCCTGTAGCACTTTGAGATTTGGAATAAAATGTAAAGTGCATTACAAAAAATGTATTATTATTATTATTGTTATTTATATTATTATTATTATTATTATTATTATTATTATTATTATTATTATAATTACCTGAGATCAGTGATATGCCGTGAGCACTAGGTTTGGGGAGGCATGGCGTTCCAAATCGAGACCACCAATGTCAACACCAATGAAAATTTCATATGTTTCTGCTGGCAAGTGTTAATTCAACTTTATTTGTATAGCAAAATTTACAACAAAGTCATCTCATTTATAAAACTAATAATAAAAAAGAAAAAACCCAATTAAAAACACCATTAAAGAAAAGTAAACAATTATTTAATATAGCCTCTGTTACGCTCCGAGTGCTCAAAGGGCACCCGGACAACAACAGACGGTCAAATACAACAAAGACGGTTCAGTTTTTAACAATTTATTCGTCTTAACACAAGGACAAACTCTTCCCGGTTGGGGAAGGTGAGGGCTGGGAGGTTTGTGCCAAATAAATGAAACAAACAAAACAAACCAGGCCCTATCAAACTCTACTAATGCAATATGAAAAGGAACAAACAAAAATCCTGACTAACTAACTAAAGAAGATGCCAAAACGTACATGGGGTGGCACCAACCACTTACCAGTGTTTCTAGACATAAAAATTCCTAGGTGTGTAAAATGTAAGAGGTACCTCGTCTTACCTAACCCTACACCTTACCACCACACCGAGAACAAAACAAAAGTGAAGGCCACCACGTAGCACAGCTCTCTCCAGAGCATTAGAGGTTGATGCCATTGAGCCCTTATATACTCTGCAGGGCTGCTAACGAGGCCAGGTGAGCACAGCTGATTAGCCTGCTAAAACAAAAGAGGAGGATTACAACAGTGCAAAGTTTACATGCACGTAACACCTCCATGTTCTCCCAACAAGATATATCTCATGATACGGCAGCGCATCCGTTGTTTGTGTTGGAGACACAGAAACAGGGAGAAAATGCCAACAACTCAGCACAGCCTCAGTGAGGAGCATCCACAAAGTCAATCCTTCCTTTTGTACTATTCACTGTATAAAATACAAACAATGTTCTGACCTTACCTTTGCTGAAGGTCTGGTTGCTCAGGTGTTGGTCTGCCGTCTTTTAAAAGCTGTTGTTTTTTCTCAAAAGAAAGTTTCTTTTTTGTCTCTAGCGCTGTCATCCTGCCTGTAGTGTTATCCAGCCCACTAGCTAGAGAACGTAGCAGCAGCAGCCTTATGATATCAATTCACTAACGCACTGTGAACTTACATATAGCATTTAACATAGCACGTTTACGTCCAAAGGCCGCGTAGAGAGCTGCCTTTTTACGTAAATGGTTTTCATCTTGGAGAACTGACTGTGCATGCGCAAACACATAAAAACACACTACGGGGCCAGAGGCAGAGCAGCAACGTGCTTTTGTGAGGGGTTGTGGCTCCTCCTCCTGCCTTACAGCGGAGTGAGACTGTGCAGCATCTCTGCCATAACAGGAAATAGCGATGTTTAGTCATTTGGGCTGTGAAAAGCACAAAATGCTGACACTTTCAAACCTACTGGTACTGTAGGCTATCGGAAATTGAAAAATAAATCATTTATAATTAAATTATAATTAAAACAAATAATCAAAATATCAATTCATCTTTGGGTAGGCACTGCCTACCTTGCCTACCCTGACTGCACGTCACTGCCTGAGACGTCCTGTCAGTGCGCTGCCGCGCAACAAGAAGAAAAGGAGACCTGGAAAAGGATACTGCATGAAAACCAAAATTATCGACCCTGTGAATGCCCAATAAGTCCCACAATTCCCCTTGATTATCGGCAGTTATCAACAGTTCATGAGTTCGCCTCTGCCAATAATTGTTCGAAACGTACTAGCGGGGTCGTGCACCCCCCACTGCAAATGGCTCTAATTGATTAGCATTTCAATGTCTGGCCTCCCCGACTGAAACTAACAACCGCATTGGATGAAACCACAGACAGTTCTGAAGTAAAATCACCTGTGATTAGACAGAAAATCCTTCACTCATTGGTTACCATTGGGACATATGGTCATTTGCCCCTCCCATTTTAATAATAATAATAATAATAATAACAAATATGAATGATAATATTAATGATACTATTAATATAATACTAATTATTATTATTTATATTATTATTTAGTGAGAACTACACATCACAATATCAGTTAATTGAGAATAAGAAACACAGGAGGAACATATTGAAAGAAGAGCTTTATTTAAAAGAATTAAAACAAACTTTACACGGTCACACTACGGTTCTATTGGACAAACTACTTTTAATCCACTAACTCCCATCATAAAGGGTGTGCTTAACTGATCAAAAGTGTGTCACTCAAGCTCAGACAAACAGTTTTATTTCCATGCAACGCTAACTATTACTAGCACAGTAATCGTGTCGTTTGCCAGCCAGGTAATCAACTGAAACGACATAAAACAAACACACCCACAACATTAACAACACGGACATAATATCGACTATATAAACTGCACACATGAACATTTAAGTAGTTAACACAGGTTTAACATCTACACATTTTCTCACCAGCTCAGCTCCACCAGTCAAAACAGCGACATTTGTACAAATGAAATCTGGCAGGTAAACACATACGCGGGTAACACACATCACGCCCTATATTTTTATAGATTAAGCCGCCCCAAATAAAATACAGAAAAATGCAATAAGGGTGAGCTGTGGGGCCTCGCCCGTACTGGGGCCTCCCCTGGGTTGTGCTGGGTGGGTGTGTGTGGGGGCGCGGCCTAGGCTCCAGTACTGGCGGATCCGCACCAGGGGTGGTTAGTCTGTGGCTGGGGGCGCCGGGCCCCATGGGTGTCGTGTCGGGGTGGGGGTGTCCCGGGGGTGGGTCTTTGGGGTTGGCGTCTCGGGGCGCGCTCCCCCGCCATCTGCCCGGGGACTGGCCACGATTCAGTGTGGCACCGCGCTGCCTCGGGCGGGGTGGGGCTGGTGGCTTGGGGCCCGCTGTCCTGGCTGTGCTGGTGTCGGGGGGTGTCTTGTGTCGGCGCGTGGGTGATTGGGGGTGGCTTCCGCAACAACACCCACTTTTTGCACCACAATCACATACCGTACCCTTGGGGGGGCTGGATGGTGGGGCTTGGGGTGGAGGGGGCCGCCACCTGTGCTACTAAGTAGTGGCTAATAAAGTTAGCAAAGCAGTTTATATTATCAGTTAAAAATTTTGTAAGTGCAGTATCTATAAACAGCCAGGAAGTGGTGGTAGAGCTACAGTATAGAAGTGCTTGTTACAGAGGTTGGACCATTTCAATAGATTATAAACTTAAACTTTCTATGTGACCAGCAGTGATTAGAACTCAGTGAAGGAGAACAAGCAGCACAACAAGGATGCTTTAAAGCCACAGAGGCAGTTAAATTCAGGCCCAGAGTAGCTAATCTGGAGGAATGGTCTGATGTCACCTGGTAAGTGATGGAGGATGTGAGGGATATTATATGCAATGCAGAATTTCTTGTCTTTTAATTCTCCTTTTGCCAAATCTCACAGTACTTTAAATTATTTTTAATGCATTTGCTGATAAAAAAAAATCCTTTTTTTTTTTTTTTTTTTCAAAAATAAAAATGTTTTAGGAAATTCATTTAAACTATATATTTTAAATAAAGTAATCCATACTTTACTCAGTGATTGTATTCATGGTCTTCTTCAGAAAGCCATCAACGCCCACTTATCTCAAACATTCAGAGCAGGATTACTATTGCAGCAACACATCATCAGTAGGGTAAAACTAACCTGTTTCTTGACAGGCTTCACTTTAAGCCTATTGTTGCATGACACGTCACAACATACTGTTTATGAGAAATGTAGGATTAGTACAACCAGCAGTGTTGTCAGATATACATTCTGTTTTGAAATCTAAACACACAAAAACTCTCAAATTTATTGACAGAAAAACAGCCCAATCTGGCAACAATGACTTGTCACATCGTTTCTTGCCGATTCAAATAAACGCAGTGGTATGTGTTGTTCCTTACTAATGATATAGCATTAATAATAACAGCAATGACAATATATTTTGAATTTGGAATACTTTATTAATCTCTGAAGGGAAAATACAAAATGAATAATAATAAAATGAGAATACCAGTATCTAAAATATAAGATAATGAGATAATATGAGAATATGATTATAAAATATCAATAACTTCATTTGTGTAAGCACATCATTCCTCTATAGATGTACTCTACTGTACACTCTAGGTTAATGCTAGGATAATGCTAATGCTAATAAAAATGCTAATGCTTCACCGTCCAACCGGCAACCGCCCTAGAGCCCCTCTCATGATTTCCGCAGAAATCGTCTAGTATTAATCATATAAACACTATTAAAACACTAACGATATCTAGAACAACATTACAAACGCAGAAATATAAACAGTGAAAAAGCTTGTTTACGTTTATATCCCTCTGACCTATGACCCCCCCAGGTCACGCATTCGCAGTTCCAGAGTGTGAAAAGAGAACACATTCCAAACTAGTTATGACATCATCAAACTAGTTATGACATCATCAAACTAGTTATGACATCAGACTTAGAGAAACTCAAAGGGCTGTGATCTAAAACTCAAGTTAAGTCTCCAGACTTCAAACACTCAATAACAATGCCTCGTCAATTGTTTGCTTTCGGCCGTAAAATTATACAGAAGATGAAGACGAAGAAGAAGGAGCAGGTGAGTTCAGCTCTAATTTAAATTCAAGACATTTTTCTTCATCAAGTTTGAGAATTAAGTGATAAACAAAACTTTAAATACTGGTTGATTTTTCCCAAATACCTGTTCTCAGTATAACCACTCACTACTTCCCTCTGTTCATGGCCACCACCATTATACTTAAGCTGGGTGCTGTGTCACCTGCTTCAATTTCTCCACACTTGTCACCAGACTCGCTGAACTGATTACACAACACAATATGTACAACTATCACATCTCACTCTCACCCAAAAACAGTCGACTCTTCCCCACCCCTTTTATTTCCTACCCCGACTCCCTCTTCCCTGTTCCCTCCACCCTCACCTAGGTGTAACACTGCCCTCCCTTTTTATATTCTCACTTTAGTAAAGGGTTTCGTACCCGGAGGGCTGGTGATGGTCACAATTATGCATTAGAATAAATGTATTTATTTAATTGCAATACTAAAATAGCATTACTGTCACAAAAAGATTACAATACATACAGTGTTGACCTTTGACAGCATGTGCAGACAAATGTGCAGAAAAAAAAGATAAATTCTCTTGTTAATGTGCTGCTTGTCTCTGTCCCTCAGTGTGTCGACATGTCTGCTGCCATCAGTCAGATACCTGGACTTCACTTCCTGTGCTCCATCTGTCTGAAGGTGCTCACTGATCCAGTCTCCACACCATGTGGACACAACTTCTGCAAATTATGCATCAGCCCACGCTGGGACACCAGTGTCAGCTACTCGTGTCCCATGTGTCAGCAGGTGTTCACAACAAGACCTGAATTAGCCTTCAACAGTGCAGTTTCTGAGCTGGTTTCTCAGTTCAGACGTGGATTAGCAGCACCAGGAGAAGATCCCTGTGACGTCTCCACTGGAACCGAAGTGAAGGCCTTGAAGCCCTGCCTGGACTGTGGGATCTCCTACTGTGAGATTCATCTGGAGCCTCACCTGACAGCATCAGGCCTGACAAGACATCAGCTGGTGGAGCCTGTGGAGAACCTGGAAACCTGGATGTGTCCAAAGCACAGCAAACGTCTGGAGATGTTCTGTAAGAACGATCAGACATGTGTCTGCTTGAAGTGTTGTGTGGCAGAGCACAACAGTCACCAGTTTGGCTCTCTGAAAGAAGAGTCTGAAGAAAGGAAGGTGGAGCTTCAGCAGACGATCCAGAACAGACGAGATAAGCTGGAGGAGATCAGAGAGTTAGCAAGGATTAGTAAGATTACTTTAGACAGAGAGGAAGCTGAAGGTGTGAAGCTGTTCACTGCTCTGAAGGAGCTTTTTCAGAGAGACCTGAAGGAGATGATGGAGATGATAGAGGAGCAACAGGAATCTAAACGGAGAGAGGCTGAAGGTTTGATCAAAGACCTGGAGGAGGAAATCTCTGAGTTGACGCAGAGAAGATCTGAGAGGGCGCAGCATCCTGGAGACAACCTCCACGTCCTGCAGGACTTTGACTCTTTTCTTCCAGCCACCAAGGACTGGACAGACGTCATTGTCCGTCTATCATCATATGAGGCCATTGTGCTGAGAGTTGGGGCTCAGCTGATAGACACAGTCAGTGACAAGATGGAGGAGATGAAGATGAAGAGGATGAAGGAGAAGGAGGAGCTGAAGATGATGAAGCAGTTTGCAGTAGATGTGACTCTTGATCCTCTTACAGCTCATAATAACCTCAACATATCTGATGATGGAAAACAAGTTGACGTCAGTGATGTGAGGAAGAAAGTTCCAGACAACAAAGAGAGATTTGATCCTCGTGTCTATGTTTTAGGAAAACAGAGTTTCAGTTCAGGCAAATTTTACTTTGAGGTTCAGGTTAAAGGAAAAACTGACTGGACTTTAGGAGTGGTTAAAAAATCCATCAAAAGGAAAGGACACTTCACTCTGCGTGCTAAGAATGGTTCCTGGGTTGTGATACTCAGAGATGGAAATAAGTATGAAGCAAGTGAATGGCCGCCAGTTATTCTTGATCTGAATTGTGTTCCTGAGAAGGTGGGTGTGTTTGTGGACTATGAGGGGGGTGTGATCTCCTTTTATGATGTAGATGCTGCAGCTCTGATCCACTCCTTCACTAACTGCAGATTCACTGGCAAACTTTGCCCACTCTTTGGTCCCTGTTCAAAAAAAGGTGGTAAAAAGGCAGCACCACTGATCATCTGTCCTGTCAATCAAAGTGAATGATCAGTGTCATGATGAAGTCTCATCAACAATGGATTCAATGGTTCTCTATGAGTTCTCCCACTTTTGGGCTCCAGGATCCTTTTCAGGGAGAACATTTACTGAGGACTTCCTCGTGATCTTCACACTGATTCTGATATGACATTACATAATCTCTCCTGGTCAGTTCTGGTCAAACTGCCCTAAGCAGGCTGATACTATCGTACTGATAACACCAAGGCCTTTTCCTCAGAGGCTCCGTCATTGTTTTGGCTAGTGCTATCAGCAGCTATGAAACCCTGAGAGCACAGAACAGCTACAGATTCATGGGACGCTCACACTGAAACCTCTGAATCCCAGACCGATCTGCCTCAAAACCCTTTGACCAAATTAACCCTGTGTCCACATTTGACCAGCAACCCTTCAACTTGACATTGTCTCATTTAATTCAAAACCACCACAACAGTTGGGGGCTCGTCCGGAATCTAAATACATCAGATAATGAGGGAAGTGCAGAAGTTTCCTTCTCAACATTTCAGATGGAAATCTGTGCCCTACCTGTTAAATGACTAGATAAAGAACTCATTAAAATCTGAATTTGTGGTGGGAAATTAGTGGGAAAATTTATATCCTTTTTCACCCAAAAACCAAAGAGATGAAGGATCTAAATTTCTTATATGATTTGTCTTGTTGCTGGAACACAGTCTGTATTTTTTTTTACTGTAAATTTAAAGAGTAATTTGGGATTTTTCCTTAAAATCCACACAAAATGAGTGATTCCAACATTGGGCAGTGATTACAGCAGGGAGAGGAGCCTGTGTGGTACAGGTAGAAGATGGGTGCAATGGCGTGCCTGCCAGGACAAGATAACTGTAGCGGGAGTATGCTCTAGTGGGATAGGGTCTCGGTAGGAGCCATTTGAACTGAGTTGGGAGTTAAATATCTGTGACAGAAGTAGCCCCAATGTGGTATTGGGTCTCAGAGGAGTCTGAGGTACTGTTACAGGGTGTTTCTCCAGCTGGGTTAGTGTGTGAGTCTAAGGTACTGAGTGAGATGTCCAGTTTTTGGTAAGGGTTTCCACTACCTACCACCTTTGGTTCATATATAACACGCAAAGGTTGTGTTTACCATTGTGGGAGCTGAAGAACTATTACATGAAGAGTTATTGTGATGACCATAGCACCGGCATGATGACCGCTTGCTGTGTAACAACTGGGAAACAGAAGCATTCTCAGTGTGTTACTGAGTTTCAGTTAAACTCAGCTACTGTTTTTCAGGGTGTTTTCATTGCTGTATTGGGGTGTAGCAGGTCGCTCAGTAGCTCTGCTCTGGGGACTTGTAGGAACCGGTTCTGAACCGTGTAAAGGCAGCCTTCATACACAAAATATTTTCTCCCATATTACATGAATCGCACTGAATTCTGGTCAATGATGCTAAACTAATAAGGATAAATCCATAAATGATAAAAGGAAAGGGTTTATTGGTCACAGTGGTGTATGTGTTTCTGTTCTTAGTGAGGATGCCAGGATAAATTAAGCATCCTCACTATTGTAATTGTTGTACTTTATTAGTCTTCTTCTTCTTCTCCCGCATTTTGTAACCGATTCCAAGTTTGGTATCAAACTATTTTCTGGTACTCTGCTATGTATTAGCTTTGTTTTTAATTTGACACTTTTTAAACTATTTACCTTTTTAACTTTTCATTTTACCATCCACATTGTAGAATTCTACACGACCGTATTTTACCATGACTACCTGTCAACATTGAGCTGTTCTGCAAAGCTCCCGGTGGAAAATTTTATGTAATAATTTATGAACGTATCATTGCAGTCCAAACAAATCCGACATTGCCAAGGCTAATGCTAACACTAGGTTAATGCTAATGCTAGGTTAATCCTAATGCTAAGCTAATGCTAACGTTAGGCTAATGGTAATGTTAAACTAATACTGACACTAGGCTAATGCTAATATTAATGCTATTGCTAACATTAGGGTAATGCTAATGCTAACCTAATGCAGCAGTCAGCACCTGCATCCTGACTTGCATTATCTTCAGGGAATGTGTTCTAGTTAATCTTGTGATGGCAAATGTCTGTTTATTTGTTTGTTTGTTAGTTTTTTGTCATGTTAAGAGAAAATAAGGAAATTAACTGAAAAATGACAATATCAATATAAAATATATTATTAATTAGGAAAAGATGGAAAAAGACCTTGTTAACAGTGAAAATAGTGTTTACTCTGGAAAATAAATCTTATAGCTAATGTGGAGAAGCTATCATTAGGATGAATATTTAACATAAAGATAAAAATGAAGAAAATAATCGAGGTATACAATACTATAAATGCAAAAAGACAACATAGAGGAGCATGGAGGCATAGTGGTTAGCACGTCTGCCTCACAGTAAGGACACATGGATTCAGGCCTTCGGGTGGAAATTCCAGTCCTTTCTGTGTGGAGTTTGCATGTTCTCTCTGTACTTGTGTGGGTTTTCTCCGGGTACTTCGGCTTCCTCCCACAATCCAAAAACATGACTCACAGGTTGATTGGAGTCTCAAAATTGTTCGAAGTGAAAACAATAATGATTTGAACCAAGGTAGGACAAGATGGCACTGCTGTGTTTGGTGCACCGTCCTGGTCTGCTAAACTTTCTGCTGGTTTGTATGTTTATCTAGGCTGTCATGCACGATGTGTCATCTGTGCTTGTGTACGATCGCCTGACGCTCGTGGAAATTTGTGACACTGTGAACAACTTGCCTGGGTGTGCTGAATATGGGCAATCGAATACACCGCCACCATTCCTAGCCTCTGTACCTGCATACCTGAGATCAGTGACGTGCCGTGAGCACTAGGTTTGGATAGGCAGGGCATTCCAAATTGAGACCACCAATAACAATTACATATGATTCTGCTGGCAAGTGTTAATTCAATTCAACTTTATTTGTATAGCAAAATTTACAACACACAATTATTTAATATAGCCTCTGTAGGAGGTCATGTCTATGACAGATACCACGGCACGCTTGTTGACCACTTTGGTCAGAAACAGTTTCCTCCTTTTTCCCTTTCAAACAGAGACAAAGAGCTGAGTACAGGAATTGTGTGTTCTTACCCCACTCATCCTTGAAGCACATGACAGAATCCTTTCCTTTGTGTTCTATTGTTCTCCAAATATTAACAATGAAACATCCTAAAAGCGGACAGAAATTCCTGATGAAAGTTTTAAAAGTATTTTTCTACACTGTCAATAACTGTTTTATTAACAGGAAGTCAAGGAGAACCTTAGAATAAGATCATATAATTGTTTTTACAGTTAAAGTATCCCTAAAGAATCTCTCATTAACTTTACCTAAAGTAGATCATGTTTGGTGCCAGAATAACCGGGAAAATATCTGCTTTCGTCTCGTTTTGGAAGTTATAATCTAACTGGTTTCTGAGTTATATTCATATTTCTTGTCCCAAAATGTTTCACATTCATTCATCTCTTATCACACACACAGGATAGCCACAACCCACAAAACATCCAAAGCAATCTAATTGGCTCCCGAAAACACGTCGACCAATGGAATCGCTTAGACCGCGATAAAACCGAAGCGCAAAATTCAAATCATTGGATTTTGGTGCTGGCCGCTAAGCAGTGGCGTGCCGTGCATTTCACACCTAGGCCTTCAGTGATGACCTACACTGAATGTATCCACCTCTTAATACCATCATTATGACGTCATGTCTCTCTAAACCATACATTTATACAGAAACAAACATAGTCGAGTACAACTACTTTATTTCTGGAGCATTTAAAATCAATACATCCGTATTAACAATTAAGAGTAGTAAAGTAAAAGTTACATGATCGCTTGGATACTGTCACAACTTAAAAATAAAAGGCAATTAGTCTACAAAAGTCCACTAAACACCACATTGTCGAACCCGTAAAACAGTTTCATTCATTCATTTCCGACAGTGGTGAAATGGTGTAGCCTACTCCATATTGATATAGATTAAAGCGAAACAATTCATCCCTTCACTGAAGTCACAGGTACCGGCACATTATGGGCTCTGTCTTGACAATAAAGCGCAGGCTGCGCCCGGCGCGGCACGGTGCAGACCGCTCCGCCAGACCGTCAAGACAGGGCTTACAAAATAAAATCAAAAAAATATAAAAAAAAAAAGAAGAAATAAAAGCTTTGTACTCACCAAAACGACTATCCCCGCTTATTTGAACACAAAATCCATCCTCCTTTCTTTCCTCAAGAAGACTTCAATTACTATTGTACAGTTTATCTGTCCGTCTCAGTTCCACCAATAAGTCCTTTGCTATCGACATGGAGGCTAGTGCTGAAAGCAGATGTAATGTTTTCAATAAAACATCTGAAAAGATTCTCCGTTGGCAAACTCCGCCATTTAATGAGAACAACAGGTATCAGTGATACAGTCTTCTTCTCCAACCCCTACTCCTGTATACCTATGCACTATAACTGTAGACACCAGTAGAACTCAGGTCACGGCTGACACCTAGTGGATGGGAGAGTTAATGGCTCCTATCACCACAGCCGAGTCTCTCTGAACCTGTGAGCCAGGGATACCGCTCGTAGCTGCTGCTTTGAAAGTGGCGCACAAACCCTTTTCCTGGCTGGGACAGGTTAGCTAGCGCGGGGGTTGGACGACCTAACGGGACACCAGCTTCCATTTGGTTAACGTCACTCTACTTTGCATAGCGCTGCCTCTCACTAGTGCGTATCCAATCAGAGGACATGAACGTCAGAACGTGTCACGTTCAACGTGAGACCTGCTAGCTGGCCCCGATGTCGCCAACTCGAAATCTGATTGGTTATCACAATCTGTCTGTTTCAATTCATTTAAGTGTACAGGCGCCCCCACTGTTAATTCTGAAGGCCTCGGGAAGATTTCGTGCCTGGCAACACGTGACAGCTCAAATATGATTGGATGAAAGCTATAAGATAAATATACAATCCTGGAAGCAGCGCAACCAAGAGGAAGACTATGAAATGAAGAGAAAAGACTATGAAGAATAATTTAATACATATTTATGAAAAAAATATATTAAAATGAAATTTATTTTCTAATTATGTTTAGGCCAGCAGAGAAGGCCTTGCTGGCCCTGACAGCCCACCACTGCCACTAAGATGCCCACTGCAGTGTTATGTACGTCTTCTTTAATCTTTTATTTTTGTTTGTAACAAAGTGTTTTCTTTCATTAGACCTTTTAAACAAGCTTGAGCGTCCCAGAGATAAAACCTCCTGTTCCAACTGAAGATACTGAACACTGAACCAAGAACCTAGCCTGAAGAAGCTGAACCAACACAAGAACCAAGCCTGAAGGAGCTGAACACTGAACCACAAGAACAAAGCCTGCATACGCTGAACAAAGGCAAGACAGGCCTAACACAGGTCAGAACCAGTGGAAACCTGCTGACTGAACGAGCTGTGAAACCCGCTGAACAAGGAACAGAACCGACCAGCCTAACACAGGCCAGAACCAGGTCCAGGAAAGGACACACTCCAGTGGTCCAGAGCCACGCTTTGCTGCTTCAGACTCCTCTCACCAGTCCACTCTGCCACAAGAGAAGGACCACCGACCACGGACCCATCAGAACTGAGGTACTCTGGATCTCAAATTCTAATCGGGCCTAAAATAATTGCAGCCACATAATTCTATACTGATCTTATCATAGCTCTCACACACACACACACACACACACACACACACACACACACACACACACACGCACACAGAAATCATGCTACTTTTCTTTCATTCCTTCTTTCTTTCTCTACTAAGCTTATAACTTTAAAGTGTAAATACATTTATCCTTAGTTTAGGGAGCGTAGCGCTCTTTTAGCTTCATTGTGTTAATAGGTTTTAACTTGTTTTGATTAATAAATGTTTATACTGTGAGAAGTTGTCTGTGGTTTATGAAAATATTACAATCATAAGGTTTGTTAAATGGAGAGTAAACAATCTTGACAAGAGTTCACAACCCTGGATGACAAGGTATTAATAACTAATTAAGTGATCTGAAACACAAAACCAATCCGATCATTCACTGTGAAAAATACAAACAATGTTCTGACCTTACCTTTGCTGAAGTTCTGGTAGCTCTGGTGTCGGTCTGCTCACTTTTAAAAGCTGTTGTTTTTTCCTCAAAATAAAGTTTATCGTCTCTAGCTCTGTCATCCTGCCTGTAGTGTTGTCCTGCTTCTAGCTAAAGAACGTGATATCAATATACTAATGCACTGTGAACTTACGTATAGCATTTAGCATAGCACTGTTACGTCCAAAGGCAGCGCAGAGAACTGCCTTTTTACGTAAATGGTTTTCATCTTGGAGAACTGACTGCGCATGCGCAAACACATAAAAACAAGCTATGGGAACAGAGGCAGAGCAGCAACATGCTTTTCACAATTTTGGGTTTTGACTTCAAATTGAGCGTATTGAACTAGAACACATTTAAACACTATTCACTTCTATGAACAAATCTAGAAAGAGACCAATAGGTTGTTATTCACAGTTGGACCAATGAGTGAGGTGTTATTCAACTATCACAGCAACGGGCTACATAGCCAGGGGTGGAAAGTTACAAATTACATTTACTCTCGTTACTGTAATTGAGTAGCTTTTTTGTGTACTTCTACTTTTTTGAGTACTTTCTAAAATCTGTAATTTTTCTTTTACTTAAGTACATTTTGTTTCAAGTAACAGCACTTTGTTACATTAGAACTAGATTCCGTTACAGGGTAAAATAAACCCCACACACGGACGGGAGTCTGCTCCATTTGTGCTATTAAACGTACCCTAGAGCTGTTGTTTGGATCAGTGTGTATATGTCTATGGCCTGCTCTGTTGATTCACATGACGTCACTCACATTGCTGCATCACGACAAAGCGAGAGCTCTAAATTGTGGGGGTTGTGTGCATCTCAGAGCGGAGCGTTTTTGTGTCCCCCAAAGTTTTCTTAATGCCCCCCCATTTAATACTGCCTGGCGCTGACTATGGTCTCCCGTGCACCTCGTCCTCCAGCAGTGCCTGATAAGCCGCTGTCTTTACGCATTGTGTGCACATTTCTTTTTATAACAGCTACAACAGGTGTTGTAGCTAATTGATCAGCAGTTTTGTGCAATGATCATGTGATTTTAAATGCAATTTTTATTATTAATATAAAACTGTATTTGTAGGCGTGTGCACGTCACCCTGAGGCATCAGTATCATTTTTTCCTCCTTCGGCTCATTCCACCTAGAATGTTTTATAGACTTTATATAACATACTGTACACATTTCTTGCTCTCAGAGGTGATTTATTGGATGCTCTGACACATTGGATTATTGACACAAACACTGACCTCATCCAATTCACATCCTTGACATTTATTTTATTTTATCTATCCAGGTTAGCCACACCATGTCTTGTTCTCATGCACGTTATTTTGAAATGGTGTTCTCTAATAAATTCTAATAATAAAAAAAGAACTTAGTTTGATCTGTATACACGTCTTTTTATTTTTTTCTTGCATGGGAGAGATGCACATGTGAATGGTAAAATGACTCAATGGGGGCTAATACTATACTTTCACGTACTGCTACGAAATTCTGTAAAATTCCGACATCATCATTGTAGAGATAGGACTGATGACATCATCACTGTAGAGCAGTGATGATGTCATCAGTCCTACCTCCGCAGTGATGATGTCATCCCTATCTTCCAATGTTTTAATCCAATCACTGGAGAGCCCACTTCCACGCCCCATTCCAAAATGCATGTGGTTGCGAGGGCCCGTTCATTGCTGCCTGCAGCTTTAATTTTAATTAGGGGGCCAAGCCCGTGGGGCCTGAGGACCTGGGGCTTACATACGCGGTTCCCAGGACCAGCGGTGCTAGGAAACCTATTGTATTCCATAGGATTATTATTATTATAGAAACATTTTATTTTTCTCTCGGTAAAAGTGGTGCTGCAGAATAAACTGTGCAAGGGAGGGCGATGCCCTTTGGAGGGTGGGTCCAGGACCCCCAAGGGACCTTGGACGCAAAAACTCATTAATATCCGTCCAGCAGGTGGCGCTATTACAACGGTCAACGCGTTTTGGATTATAACTCCCACACCGTATTCCTTGAACAGCACTGAAAAGCCTGGGCTAGGCCACGCCCATTTCTGCCTAATTTTTTTGGAGCAAAATTGCAAAAACTGTAAAACCTACTTTTTCAAACTACTCCTTGGGATTTTGTCCAATCAACGTGAAACTTGACACATAGAGTCTTCAGTTGGACCTGATCTAAAGTTCGGCAAGCAAAATTTGCGCAAATGATTAAAGAGTAAAGTTTTCAAGCGAGCTATAGAACGCCAACTGGTGCATATCTCGGTCAAAATAAATGCCAACACACTTTTATCCAATTTTTGCCCACTTTCATCCAAATAAGCTTGATTTTGCACAATGAATACCATTTTGCCTCTTTTTGTTCCACATGTTGGCCCTTTTTCACTATTGTTTGCCACATTTTGCCCATTAAAGCTACATACCGCCTGGTTCCTCTTTATTTGCCCTTTTTTTGGCCACTATTGATGGTTTTTGGACCTTTTTAGTCATTTTACACACTTTTCTTGTCAGTTTTTGGCACTTTTGGACCCTTTTTGGCCACTTGTTACCATGTCTGCCTCCACTCGCTCGTCAAAAAACTAAATGGTCCATGGAGCGGCGTTGTGCCAATCTTTGAGCAACTTTACTTTTTCCTTCTTTAACTTACAGGAGGTGTTGGACATTTCAAGCTGCATTTTGGATTTTCTTTGGCAGGTTCAGCACTCGCCGTAACTTAAAGGGTACCTGTAATGTAACCAAAAAAAATATATACAGTGTAAATTTGTCTTCAATCTTGATCACCATTCAATCAATCTAACTGGACCAATTTGTTTTTGTACAATGAATCCCTCTATAAAGGAGTGTGAGGCGCTCCTGAAATCAGGTGAATATTAAAGGTGTTTTTCCACATCCAGGAGCAGTTCCTCACTGATCTTTAGAAGTCTTTATCCCAGCCTGACTGCTCCTCAGGAGGCTCCACTGGGTCTGGAGGGAATACGTCAAAGTGGCTCACATCCATTGGTCCCTTCAGCTGTTCACACACAGAGAATCATTATCATCATCATCATCATCATCATCATCATCATCATCATCATCATCATCATCATCATCATCATCATCATCATCAAAGCATTTGGTCTTTCTTACATTACTGTGGCTGCCAATGGTACAAAAGCTCAGTGGTTACCAACCTTGGGGTCGCCAGATGCCTTCTTGAAACTAAGAATATTTTTTGAACAATTTACCATTTTTTTGCAACTACACCAAACTTGCCATATTTTTTTCTGCTTTTAATGCATTTTTGCTACATTACTCCCATTTCTGATACTTATCCATTAAATTTCAATGTCTTTTCTACACTTTTTTTCCACTTTCAAGACATGTTAAGCATTTATAAACCCTTTCCACCACTTTTACACCTAATGTCACATATGTTGACCCATTATTACCACTTTTAACCTCTTTTCACCATATTTCATGCTTATTTTGCCAATTTAGCCACGTTCACAATTTGTCATGCCCATAATTTGCTGGTTTAAACTAATTGTTCCTACTTTTTTCGACTACTTTTAAGCCATAGTGACACTTTGAATCCTTTTTACCACTAGTTCCGTCTGTTTTTGTCCACTCTAATTTGCAACCTTTAACCAATTTCTGTGGTTTTCAAAATCCCATTTTACCCTTTTCCACCCTTTTTCCACCCATTTTATTAGTGATTAAAACCAGTATTTCCATCTTTAAGATGACTATAATAATAATAGTAAACGTTCCTGGATAACAGTGGATATTATTCAGATGAATAAATAAATGTGGTTATCACACATTCATAGAATAATAGACCATCATTTTACTGACTTTATGGATGGACCCCAAAACTCTCTCCTTTATTCCCCCTTATAGATGGTCCTGTCTCCACATGACTGTTCTTCAATGTTCATGTCTGTGTTCAACCACCTTCAGCTATAGTGGGGGTCCCCGCTCTCTGGGACCTTTATTTTGGGAGTCACGGGCTGAGCAGGTTGAGAACCACTGACATAAAGCATCGTCTCTTGGGTCAGAAATTGTGAGTTCATGCCTCGTCTGCTTTAAAATTCACATTTGAATGACACATTTTTTTCACGGGCTGGAAAGTACGGAAGCTTATTGCATTCACAGAAAAAAAAAGTTTGTTTTTCTGAGTTGATGAGATAAAAATAAGTAAATAAAAACAATTGGCCCTGTTTTTCTGTTTTCATAGGAAATATTTTTTCTGAACTGATGAGATAAGTTTGCAAGGGGAAAAACGACCCTGCGTCCTTAACTGCAAGTGTCCGAACTGAGAATCTGTCATGTTTGCTGTCTGCAGTCTTCCGTTGGACACGGTCTGCACTTAGGAATTCAACTTAAAGAGGCAGAAGTACACAGGTGCAGTAAGTTGTTTAAAGTTTAATCTTTACTGCTTTACTGCATGTACCGATGAAAGCAGGCTGGACACTGAACTGCAACAAGCCATAGGGATGTCAGCTAACTGTTAGCCTATGACCATCTTATGTCCACGTTTGGTTAGTGTGAGCAAACTGATCTTATTGTAAAGTAGTCATACCTGTCAGGTACTGTTATTAAACATTTGCATTGAACTGTGGCCATATTTAGACAGCAGGGTTACACCAATGAGCTCAGCTAGCTTCCCTGGTTAGCCCTGGTGGGACTCGAACTCACGACCTTTGAATTACTTAGAAACACTACCTAGAAGTCCAATGCACTATCCATTAGTGACGTGCCGTCAGGGTAGGCAAGGTAGGCAGTGCCTACCCAAGGGTGAATTGATATTTTGATTATTTGTTTTAATTATAATACAATTATAAATTATTTATTTGTCCATTAGCAATAGCCTACAGTACCTACAAGTTTCAAAGTGTCTGCATTATGTGCGTTTCATAGCCTAAATTACTAAACATCGCTATTTCCTGGAACAGCTGCACAGTCTCACTCTGCTGTAAGGCAGAAGGAGGCCACGCCCCCTCCCAAAGGCACGTTGCTCTTCTGCCTCTGTTCCCATAGCGTGGTTTTACGTGTTTGCGCATGCGCAGTCAGTTCCCCAAGATGAAAACCATTTACGTCCAAAGGCAGCGTAGAGAGCTGCCTTTTCTCTGTGTTTTTCTTTGTGTTTCCAACACAAACAACAGATGTGTTGCCGTGTCATGAGTCATATCTTGTTGGGAGAGTATGGAGGCTATATTACTCTATAATAAAAGTAACTCATTACCAAGGAAAGTAACTATTGAGCGACTGTTAAAAAATAAATAAAAAGTTTCTATATGTCAAAGAATTCAGATTTTTTAGATGCATGTGTCATTGTGAGGTGCTTCATTAAATTTGAGTTTCTTACAACAAATGTGGACAAAGTCTTCATTCCTGGATATAATGAACACTTCACATGTACGTTCTTGTCTTTGACCACAATTAATATAAAGTAGTGTTTGTATCGTCACCTTAAAAATGACAACTTTTCATCAGATTGTTCCACGCTCACCATCTCTGCTAATTCATCAAATCTGTAGTGTGTGTGTGTGCGTGGCACGCAGTGTTGTGCTAGTTACTGAAAAAAGTAACTAGTTACTGTTACTAGTTACTTCATTCACAAAGTAACTCAGTTACTATTTTGATTACTTACACCAAAAAGTAATGCATCACTGGAACAAGTAACTTTTGAGTTACTTAGAATTAAAGAATTGTATAATTTTTTTGGTCATTAGTGTCTGTACAGCTTCATATCAGTGCTGTATCAGAAAATAATCTCTGTTGATCAACTGTGTGGTGGAGGAACAGTGGTTAAGGAAGCTGTCTTGTAATCAGAGGGTCAGTGGTTTGAATCCCTCCTACCACTACTGCTCCTGTATTAACATTGTTTTGGATAAAAGCCTCTGATAAATGAAATGTTATTGTATCCAACCCTACAGTTTATAATCATTTACATTAACAGAACTAAACTCTGCTCGGTATTAATTTTTACAAACACCAATCTGACTCAAACACAGTATTCTTTCAATACCAGTTTATTTACTGAGACCAGCAGAAACTGACAATGAAGGAATTGTGAAATAAATAAAACACAAAACAACCTGAATATTATTCAGAATCAAAGATTAAAGTGGCTTCAGCATCATAAAAAGGTTGTGTTTAGCCTTAGAATATTCCCTTACAGCTTTAGTACAAAAACTAGCAACAATGTTCAACATAAACACAAAAAAACCTTCTAAAATAAATAAATGAAAACAATCTGAATAACATTTGGAATGAATTTTGACCAACTCTGCTTTACAAAACCTGCTATAAAACAACCATAAATGATGTGCATATAAAGCACAAAACTGCTGCTCAAAATATAAAACTGTAATTTTTCAGCCGTAGCACAATAATGTAAAGTAAGCTGTGTGTATTCCAGGTGCACATTCTGCTGTTGAAAATGCTTGTAAAAATAAATAAATAAAAATAAAAAATACTGCGTTAGAGTACTAGTTACTGTGAAATGTAACGTTGTTACGGTAATGCATTAGAACACTGGTGGCACGTGTGCTGGCACATGTGTAAAAACACTGGCTCTGATTGGCTACCATGAAACATGACGCCGCCTTAGCCAATCATAATCACTCCCCTTGTTTTTAACCCACCTCCTCACTACAGCTGTGTATGAAGCCAGGGGTGTTTTCAGATAAAAGTTTATTCAACCAATGCATGTAACGCACCACATTTAACGTTCAGTAACGTTAACAGCCTTGTAACAGCGTAAAAAGTATTATTACCCAACGTCGTTATTCCAAACACTGTGTATAACACGAGCACTAAAGACAACAAGGAACATTGAAATAGGCTGGTTACACGACAAAAACCAAGTGAGAAAAGGCAGTGGAGGAGGAAGTATTAAACATTTCTAAAACTGCCATTAAAACAGAGATCATGTCTCATGCAAAGAAGCTATTTTTTCCTTATGAGAAGTCCAGAAAAGAGAAGTGGGAAGAATTCTCTCATGAAATTGTTGACTTTCAGGAAGCATACTTTTAAGGAAGGCTGTGCTATAGGACAACTGTACGAGACATATGGGTGTGTTAATGTTTTTCTTGACTAGTGCAGTGCCCGTAGGAAGTGCAGTATGTGTTGCTATAGAAACTTGGGAGGTTACGTAGCTTTTTCATGGATGGTTTAAATGGGAGCTTTAATTCCTCTTTAATTCAGAATAAAAGTTAAATCCTCTTTAAACTCACCTTGTAAACACTTAATTCCGAACTCAAATTTCATTCTGCATTACACATACACACATTTTTTATATTGTTATTATGACTTTATGTTACTTTCACATGCTTGGAAGAGCTGGGACGGCGGCCCATTGCACACACATGCAGCTCAACGCATCCACTTCCAACAGCAGAGCTTAGAGCTGAGATGGAGGCTGGAATATATAGTAATTGCTATATTATGGATATTAGATATTGCTTAGAGTCACTCATTCGCTACTTGAAAAGTCATGTTGTTTACAGATGGAACATGTTTGCAGTCATTGTTTAAAGTTTTATTGTTTAAAATATGTTTAAGGTCGATGTTTCGCATGTTGAACAATATCTCAAGTAATTGTTTATACGAAAGGGTAGTTGTATAAAAAGATTAAAGACATAATATTTCTTATTCCTTTGCTGTATACCGTAGACATACCCTATATTTCTGACAGAAGTTTGTAGATTAATAATGGTTGTTATATTTTAGTACATAAAACTGGCCTTTTACCATTGTGTTTTCAAGGCATCAAATTAGGATTCCTTGAAAAGAACAAAACTAAATTCCTTTTTTATGACATTGTGCAAAGAAAGTTTTATTATTAATGTGCTTTTGATTATTTTGATGATTAAAGACTTTTTTCATAGATTTTTTACTTTTATTTTAAATTCAATGATTCAGGGCTTCAATTTCCAAAAGTATGTCACGTTACAGTTTGTATAATGACAGGTTTCTAACCTGTTTGTTCATAACAGTTATTAATGGCAGTATGGCACCCCTTTGTTGTACTGTATATAATAAAAGTTGAATCACTTTTAAATAATTGTTGAAATTGTTTTCATTTACAGGACCTGCACTCAAAAGTGGTTCTAAAGTTATGAATAATAAAATAAAAATGGTCTCACACAATGAAAGACTAAACATTTTATTTATTGTAGTGTAAATGAACCTCTTGTTTACCACAATTTATTTATTTATTTTTGCTCTTCTTCTCTTCTTTATGCGGTCTACTACGAAAATAGCAGCACAGGCTCTCAAACGGTAAACTAGTCCCATTTTTAAAAGTTAATAAAACAAATATGATGCAAAATAATGTGTTTTGTTAGGCAAGACATTTTAAACGTTTTACGCCACATTTGTATAACAGTGGAGGATCCTTTAATGTACTCAGTATCGTACATTTCTTAGTGTTAGTCCTATGAAGGCATTTTTCTGTCTCAGTATTGCAACTAAACATCCCTGAATTATTAGGACATTTTTCCTAAAAGTCAAACTGTCACCAGATGTAGCTTTACTTGTTTACAAGGCACCACAGTGGTGCATTGGGTATTACTTTAGCCTCAGAGTTCATAGAGTCAAGACACCCTGGGAGGCAGTGCACCATCAACCATTCTGTGTGGAGTTTTATAAGAATCTTAATGAAACTCTTTCGTAATACATGATATTTCAAGATATGATGTCGAAAAGATCATTTGAAAATGCTGAACTCATTATTATGATTTATGTATAAATCTAGGAATCATCCCTCCTGTTTGTCTTTGTCTCACATATAGACACACCCCAGACACACCCAAGGGCAGCCAGCTGAGATGCTGACAACTTTCAACCAATCAACGAAGCTTCCCTTTTGGGAGGCGAGTCTCAAAGATATTCTTTTAAAAGGAAGAAAACCGCCCAAAATTTCAGTTTTGGGACGCTGGCGTTTCATACTCAACGCGTTTCCCTTTCCCATCTTTTCATTTATTTCATTTTATTTTTAGTTGAAACAGTTAGATTTTGGAACCACCAGCTGCCTGGTTCGGATGAATCCAGCATCTAGTGACGTGCGAACAGCTGAAAACAACCCCAGCCCGCGACCCATTGGGGTAAGCCACGAGCCATTCTCTAACTCAGCTGTGAAGGCCAGAACCGCTTGGATCGGCTGAAGGGGCTATACTCTGTTGAAACACAACAGAACTCAACGGTGGCACGTCCTGCTTGCATTCTTCAAACAGCACCTCCAGGTCCAACCCTGACATCATCTGTAAGGTACCTGAATGAACTTTCATCAGCAAACTTCATCCACAATAGATCACATACATACTTCCATAACTACACTCTTACACACACTCACAACATGTTCCCACACACGTTCATCTCATTCATGTCTGTACGTCTCCCCTGTCTGTCTTCCCCTCTTTGTTTTATGAGCTCTCTTTATGATTTTATTCTTTGATTTTATCATCTTATTATTCGAATATGTATCCTGCATTTTCATTCAATATTTAGTAGACTAGCATTCTCCTAGATTAGTGATTTCACTTTATTACATATAATCCTCACTTTTATTAGCCTAGAAATGCATTTTATCATGATTTAATTATTCCATTTCAATTGATGTTTTGACTGTGTTAATTGTTGAATTTTGAATAAAAGTTTAAACGTAATCTTTGATTTCTCTGATTCATTAAAGCTGTGATTATGGTGTAGATGTTGCTGTTAGAATTCACTTTTCCCTGGTTTCACATTGATGAGTTTAGTCTAAAAACTTAGACATCATTCTGCTGTTAAAAGGAGGATTTGAAGTAATATTAATAATCATAATTAATATTCTTATTTATATAACCCATTAATAATAACTCATCCTGTTACGTATGGAATATTGGTCGTATCTCTCGAAACATTGCACCTGTTCCACATAACGGTTCTCTGTCCCTCGGTCAGATCCTATACGAGTAGCAGTGCCATCTCTTGTGAAAACATCCTCCATAAAGTATCCTGGGATGACCTTGAGATCACTACTAGTAGAGTAAGCATGCAGCCACATCACCATTCTTGAAAATCCATCAATCACACCATTAATGCAGATCCCAAATGGTTTTAACTTGTCATATGAGTCTATGTGCCATAAAAAGTTTGGACCTGCATTTCTGTGCCTTCTTCGGTGGAGGTGATTCCGACGCCTTAGCTCTACTCCGTGGGGATCAAGTATTTTCCTTAAATGCCTGATTGTCTCTTGAGTAACCACAAAGCCAGCCTGAATGCATTTCAGATGCATCATTCTATATCCATGAAGCAGGTCAAACAGTGCAATGTCCAGCAAATCAAATGGTTCCTTTCTTCTGAATAACTGCATAGCTTTGAGGTGCCTACACAGTCGATAAACTAATAACAATTCCATCTAAATTACTTCGACAAACAACAATTTCCCAAAGTCTTAATCCCAACTGAAAATAAAAGCGGATACAACTAAGATGATGGGACATTATATAAAATAAATAAAATGAAACTTATCTCATCAATTTAGAAAAAATGAAAAACATTTCCTATAAAAACAGAAAAACAGGGCGATTTTTTTATTTACTTATTTTTATCTAATCAACTTTTGAATCAACCTTTTTTTTCTTCTATGAATGCAATAAGCTTCCTTGGAAAGGTTGAGAACCACTGCATTAGTTTACCTTACAACTCTTTTACTTTACAGCTATGCAAATGCTAATGTCTTTACAAGCAGTAATAGTAGATTTAATCTTCTGTATTTTCTTGTCCTTTTATTATCCTTATGTGTATTTTTGGTACATTGTATGTTTTTGGGTTATTTTGTTTATTTTTCTTGTCATTTTATGTTCTTTGGAGTCATTTTTTGTTAGGTTCTGTTTATTTTAACCCTTGGGTCCTCTTTTTGTTATTCTGTCTTTGTTTATTTGGTTTGTGTTAACTCTCGTCTGTGTTTCAGGGATTCCTGTTTGTGGCTCCACCCCTCAGTGATGTCTGTGTGCTTGGTTGGTGATTGATTAGCTGCATCGTGTATTCACCCAGGTGTGGCCCATTCCCAATCAGGCCTCCTCCACTATTTAGCTGAGTGTTTGGACACAGTATGACTGTGGGATCATTGTGTGTGTGATGTCAGGTTCGTTGGCTCCTTCCTTGTGTCTGGTCTTGCTCCCTGTTCCTACTCCCCTGTTTTGGATTTAAATTTTGATGTTGGATTTTGGAATAAAAACATGGAGTGGTTCCAGGAACGATATGCTAGGATCCTTTTTTTAATTGTCTGGTTATGGAAGATTCCATTATGTTTTGGAGGGGCTGTGGATCAATATACTGATTCTGGAAATTTTTCAAATTCAAATATCAGTTCCTAACTGACAGATCGTTATGAAATTTGACTCAGTTATGTTAGGTTAGTTTCATCCAAATCAGATGTAGATTGCGAATTTCATTGCAATTTGTCTAAAATATGTGCGTTTTAATACATTTTGACTCACTGTTTGGTTATTAATTGAATATAAATAATGCTCCAAGCCTTTAAAACCTCTTTTACCTCAAGCATCTTTTCTCCGAAAATCACATATCCATAAGAAATAGTGTTTTTCAAAGCTTCAACATGGCCTACATACTGTAGCTAATTTTTGTCCAGGACCCTTCGTGGTTAATTTTTTAAATATATGATACTGAGTGACAATAAATTGTTTTAAATACAGAAATCTGTAGTCCTCCCAAACAAGAAATTTACATCAAATATAAAGCCAATTCTAAGTGGGGAAGGCTACAATGTGTGGACATCGACTGCAGCTAGTTTGGTGATAATAATAAACATTAGGCCAAAGATACACGTTTTTGTACAAAAAAGTTCAGGCTGAAGCTCACTTTGCCACAACTGTGCCAAAGTTTTCCACAAGCTTAGAAACAAGTGTGTAACTGTAATATGTCAGACAAATCTATTCCAATCATTGTTAGTGTCAGGTTTGACCACTAGGTGTTGCAATTTGGCTTGAAATAAATGTGCTCATTGGACAAATTTGTCAACTCAGAAGTGCTCAGATGTGTGTAATGGTGGTGTCTGTCTGACTACACAATTAGGATTTATCAAAATACAGAGTTTTATGCACATTGGAGGAACTTTTGATCAGAAACAACAAAGGTAAGACACCATTTGTCATCATTACTGACTTTTTCCACTGTGTAATTTCTGATTTTGTGGCGTTGTTTTGGTACGTAACATACTGGACCTGTATAACAGTGGATTCTGCTAGGCCTGTAGTTTCACATAGGCTCTTATTATAGAGCTCTGTGTTTATTTTGTGAAACAGAGGACTGAAAAAGGCTGAATTGTTGACTTTTCCCTCTGTGAACATAATGGCCTGGTGTGTGTGCTGTGAATGTGGGTTGGCTACAGTTTTAGCTTCTATAGTTTCTTAGGATTACAGAGAGGTATAAAATGTGTGATTTCATTCATTATTTACAACATTTTGACCCGTGACAGTCACGAAAGCTGGAGCTGCCCCCGCAGGTGGGTCCATTGTGGCTGACGAGGTTGCGTTTCGATCGTTAATTTATTATAATGTGACATTAACTAATCCATTGTTAAGATTAAGGAGACACCTGTTGAGAATGTTACCAGTTCACATACCTTGGCCATGTCATATCAAATGTGGAAGGTTGTTCTGCATTTGCTGTCCAGCAAATTGCTTCAGCTCATAAGAAATGGAATGAGATAAAAACCGTGCTCACGGATCGTCGGATAAAGCTGTCCATCTGGGTAAAGTTTCCAACGGCGTGTGTGTGCAACCGTCTTACGTACAGTACTCAAGCCTGTCATCTTAACGCCTCACAGCTGGTGAAATTAAATTCCTCATGAATTAATTTTCTTAGAAAACTTGTCTGAAATGGGTTCGAACGTGTCAATGCACCACCAAGACAAAGAGATAAAACGCCATCGTTAGAAGAAGACAATGTAGACTGGCGTTTCAAATATACCAATCTCGACATACTCCGCCTCTCCCACTCTACACCGATCCGTAACTTCTGTCTTGTTGAACACCTTAAGTACATTGCTCATATATCTAGACTTCCTAACTCAGCTCTGCAAAAACAAATTCTGTTCTGCTCTAATAATAAACCGTAAACCCGTGACATATGGAAAACTACGGTAAACTTACGGGCCTTTTACCTATTCAACTCCAACGGGAAATGCAAGATAAGTCAAAGTTCCTGCCAATGGTGGCACCCAACCCGCTGAAGCAGTGGAAGGGGAAAATTGATTTGTGTATATTTTTGCATAATGTGTTTTTTTGAGTAATTTTCTCCATCTTCTTTGTCCTTTGTGCGTTTGTAGTAATTTTCCAGTGTTTTTGGAATAATTGTCTCATGTATTTTCTGTCGTTTTTGTAGATTAACTTTGGGGGCCACCAGTAGTGCATGTGTGATTTATCTGTAATTATAGTGTGTAATATTAAAGTGGTTGTTCTGTTATCTGGCAGGATAAAAGCATCTTCATCAGGTCACCATGTCCATTAAATGTCTTTGAGTTGTAGACTCTTCAATTCTATGCAGATGTATTTGAATCAGGAAAATGTATATAAAAGAAGGCAGCCATTTAATGGTTGTGCATGTGATACTCCAATTCAGTAGTTTCTAATCACTGTGTGATGTCATAGAGGTCAATGATCATCAGATGTGCCATGTCTATCCATTCTGCTACGTTTCTGTTCTTCTGTTGTGATTACCAGGCTTTGTTAGAAGGAGGAGTGTTGGTGGACTTGACCATGTGTGTTTATTCATTTAATTGTAAGATGTGAAATGTTGTGTGATGCATTACACTCACCTCTCTCCTCAGTGGAGACAGCAGCCTTTGAAACATCAAACCTTCCCAGTTAAAGCCCTGAAACCACCTGAAAAGCAAGCAGGCGAAACAAAACTGTGGCCCCCAAAATAAACACACCAATCGACAGAAAAATACACAAAACAAGAAAACAGCCAAAATACATCCTATCTGGTCGACATGCCAGCTCTTGGGAGGGGGTCACAAGATGCCTTCATGAAACTAACAATATTTGTTGAACAATGTTTTACCTTTTTTCTGCAACAACACCAAACTTAACATATTTTAACCTATTTTCATCACTTCTTCTTGCCATATTTTTGCTCCTTTTTGCTACATTACTTTCATTTCTGACACTTCTACATCACATTTCAATGCATTTTCTGCACATTTTTCACATGTTTACCCATTATTGTCACTTTTCACCATATTTCATGCTCATTTTGCCAATTTTACCGCCTTCACCATTTATCATGCCCATTATTTGCCAATTTAAAGTAATTGTTCCAATATTGACATTTTGAATACTGTTTACCACTACTTCTCTCTGTTTTTGTCCACTCTAATTTGCAACTTTTAACCAATTTCTGTGGTTTTTAAAATCCCATTTCACCATTTTTGGTAACTTTGAACCCATTTTATTTCTGATTAAATCAAGGATTTCCATCTTTATGATGACTATAATAATAGTAAACTTTCTGGATAACAGTGGATATTATTCAGGTGAATTATTATTTCTCAAAATAGTCAAAAAGTCAGCGTGTGTTTGGGTCTGGAACATGTTTGGACCTTCAGTAAACAACTTAGCATATGTCTCAGCTCCCTGTAATGTGATCAGCATAGAGCTATGAACATAGACTATTTAGTTTAGTTTAGTTTACTATACTTGAGCAATTCACATTCTTAATTTTTACAAAACACAAGGTAGATCATTAGACGGTAATAAAAGGAGTAAGCTGAAGCATGGAAGCTTTTAGACTGTTCACATCACTAATGATTAGTCACATATATGGGGTAGAGCAGTGGTTTTAAACGTGAGGGTGTTCTAAGGGTGGGGCAACCATTCACTCAGAGTTTAGTTTATTAAATGAATTTACTAAAACCATGATAAAGCTGTTATTAAGTAAGTGATTCTCAACATGTGGCTCTTTATGTCTTCATTTTAATTATTATTCCCCCAGAAAACATTACAAGGGGGAAACTTTTTAACCCCTTTTTACCTTTTTCTTTGGCCATTTCGCAAATAATTTTGCCCTGTTTTTGCCCCTTCTCCAATTAAATTAACACTTTTTTTAGTTTTTTTCGGATTTTATCTTATTTTTACCAATACATTTCCTAATGTTTGTCCTTTTTTTGCAAGTTGTTTTTGTTAATTTTTTTTTACCTTTTTTTTTGCCACTTTCATCCAAATAAGCTACCTTTGCCCAATAAATAGCACTTGTTTCCTTTTTCCCTATATTTTACTTTTTGTTCCACGTTTGCTTTTTTCACTACCGTTTGCCACATTTTGCTCATTTAAGCAACCTTTGGCCATTACATACCATATGTTTCCTCTTTTTTGATATTTTTTTTGCAACTCTTGACTGTTTTTGTAACTTTTCTTACACTTTACTCATCACTGTTAACTCTTTGTTTACCTTCATCAAATGGTTGGCTGTGATTGGCTGATCACCATTCAATCAATCTAACTGGATCAATAATAATTTTCAGCAATGAATTCCTCTGTGAAAAGTGAGGGAGATGATTTTTTTTGCTTTCATGAAAGTACGGGTCACATGCATTTGAGTGATACTCTCTGGAAATCTGAAAAAATATTATTTTTTTACTATTTTCATTGGCCCATAAGATCAGAGGGGTGTTCCATAAAGTAGGTTATGTTCAAACTCTGAGTATGTTCAGGCTGAAACGTGAGGTATGTTCTTCTCTGAGTATGTTACCATGGCAACATTGTCCGTGAACTAAACCTGGTCACTGGCAGGTTTTATCAAAGAAACCCTGGGTTTCTACCTGGCTCCGCCCACCTGAACACCGATTCTGAACACTTTGATGAACCTTAACACTTTTCTCTGAAATTAGTAAAATCACACGCCACAGACGTGTTCACATCATTAATAATGTTGTGTTACTTTATGTTTTTTTATTTTTTTTTTATCAAATGGTAGTTTTTCTTTCAAACATTGTAGATGTAGATCATTAAGTGAAACACACTGAGAGGTTGATCTACATTAAAACATCTACTGACGTCTGTAGTAAAGTTCACTGAATACAAACCTGTAGATAATATAAAGGATGGGATGATAATTTAAATAAATCCACTTTTAAGGCTCGATTGTTGTTTTATATTATTATACAGTTAAATCTGTACATCACGGCTCTATGAAGATATGATGGTGTAGTGAATTGTGATGCTGCTCTTGGAAGTGAAGGGTCGCGGGTTCGCGTCCCGCTTCAGTGTTTTTTATGACATTTTTTAGGACGTGTAGATGACTCTGGTGACAATATTACATTAAAAATCAATATAAATGATGTGATATCAAGCAGCATTTACTGTCTTTATATCCAGTGTAACAGGAGGACTCTCTATGCAGACATCCTATGCTGCTGACACGTCTCCTCAGACACATTTTATTCATATTATTCACCGCTCGTCACGTCACTGATGAGATAAAGTAATGAAGTGACTAAAAAGTGTGACTAATTATGGGTGATTTAAGCCACTATAGTCACTGAAGACTGAACACACCTTTAGAACAGGATCATATTCATCAACCACCGGCTTATTTCACCCATTACGGTGAATAAATCACTATTTTCCGGGTGGTTGCCATGGCAGCTCGACTCATCTTCGATCCATTGATGACGGCTTTTCATACTCAGGGTTGATTAACCCACTTCATACCAGCTGTAATGGAATCAGATACACAGAGTTTCTCATCGCAGGGTATGTTGACCCAGAGTTTATGGATAGACTCAGAGTTTGTTAACCTTCCTTTATGGAATACCCCTCAGGTCTGATTTAATTTTTAGTATAAAGAGAAATATTTCTTGGGACATAAAACACCCTTAACTTTGGGTTATTTTACCACTTGCAAATTTTGAAAATCCTTTACATGAAGTCATTGTAGCTTGGCTTTGTCTTATAATCATTTATTGTTTATTAGTTTTATTATTAGGGTCCGATGTCCCAGAATGGGACAGAGGAACCTATTGTTTTCGCTTTTATTTATTATTATTATGTACCTCCCCACTTTGAACGCTAATTTGACCCCCTAAAAACGCCCGAAAACTCACCGAAAATTGCACGCACCTCGCGCCTGGCGAAAAATTCGATAATTTGGTGGCGTGAAAAAAAACGGATGGAACCGCACGACCGCCAGGTTTGACCGATATGTACGAAAATCGCCACATGTAGTCTTCGGCCTAGAGTGAACAAAAAGTTACATTGTGACCCCGCCCAAAACCAAACAGGAAGTCAGCCATCTTGGGTCAATGGTCAAAAATGGCGTTTCGCCCTCGAAACGCATCTGCGCGAACTAGTCTGAGGGGATTCATCCGATTCGCTTAAAACTTGGCAACACCACATAGGACCCATTGAAGATAAAAAGTTATCGAAAGAATTTGCGTATCTGTCACGGTTTGGTTGTGGCGCCGCCACAAAAATGCAATGCTAATTTTTGTTAGCACGCAGAAATGTCCAAATCTCCATAACTCTGGCACACAAACTACGATCAGCTTCAAATTTCACACAAAGGACATGTGCCCAAGCTTGGTCATGATTGCTTTGAAACATTTCCCATCATGCCTTGTGTTTTCGACCGGTGTCATTTAAGGTCATGTACACGGTTAGCATCAACAGGACGCCGTTCTAGGAAAAAGCTTATAACTCTAGAATGCAAAGTTCAAACTGCTTCATATTTGATACACATGACGACTGTCCAGCTCTAAACAAAACACGATAACCAATTTACCCACAATGCTTTGCGTTCTCAGAGGGCGCCGCTTCTGTGGTCGTCCTACACGAGCAGCTGTAGCGGACAGACGATATGTCGTGTTGACTTCAAAACACTGTAGGATGAACCTACACAGAGGGGAGCACATTCCTATTGAAGAAACAACAGACTGTGGTCAGTGGGAGGGGCCTACAATGTCACTGGAAAATCCTTCGCCATCAGCACGCCGTAATAGGAAAATGCTTATACCGCTCCAATGCAAAGTTCAAACTGCTTCATATTTGATACACACGATGATTGTCCATCCATAAACAACGCTCGATGACCAAATTACCCATCATGGCCAGTGGGAGGGGCCTATAATCGCACAGGAAAATCCTTCGCCATAACTACGCCGTTATACGAAAACGCTTGCAACTCCAGAATTCAAAGTTCAAAGTGCTTCATATTGGATACACATGATGACCGTACAGCCCCAAACAACAAACGATAACCAAAAACACCCACAATGCCTTGCGCTCTCAGAGGGCGCCGCTTCTTGGGCCGTCCTACGCCAGCAGCTCTCGCGGCAAGACGACATGTCGTGTTGACTTCAAAACACTGTAGGATGAATCTTATTAGATGGAAGCACATTGCAATGGAAAATAGAGCAGGCTGTGAAAAGTGGGAGGGGCCTATCATGACAGGAAAATCCTTCGCCATAACTACGCCAGCAGCTCTAGTTGATAGACGATATGTTGTGTTGACTTCAAAATAGTGTTGGATTAACCTACACGGAGAGGAGCAAATTGCTATTGTAGAAAAAACAGACTGTGGTCAGTGGGAGGAGCCTAGAGAGAAAGCCTGTGATTACAAAAGGAGGTTTCGTTTTTTTTAATTTTCTTTTTAACAATCAAATTTTTTGTTTCATTGATACATTAGAATTTCAGAGCAGAGCTGAAGTCAACATCCAATGTAAACATTTTAAAGCCACGTTAAAGGCTCTTTTTCTCTACTGTAATGACAGCGGTACATTACTCTCAAACAATTACGGTGCCAATGGAGGCACGTGCACGCTCCCTGTGTGAGCGGCGGGCACATACGTGACTCAATCATTAGCTTAGCATAACTAGCTGAGGCCTGCTCACATGTTCACAGCCTAGTGAGAAGGCACGCACACGCACACACCGCATGCACGCACATGCACACACCGCATGCACGCACACGCGCCATGCGTCCGCGCCACAATCATTAGCTTAGCATAACTGGCTGAGGCCTGCACACATGTTCACGGCCTAGTGAGAAGGCACGCACACGCACACACCGCATGCACGCACATGCACACACCGCATGCACGCACACGCGCCATGAGTCCGCGCCACAATCATTAGCTTAGCATAACTGGCTGAGGCCTTCACACATGTTCAAGGCCTAGTGAGAAGGCACGCACACATGAGAGGCCCAGTCAGAGTTTACTTACCGTTTTGAAAGTCCGAGGTTTCTGGCAATGCAAGGGTGGAAAAGGTAGTCCAAAGTTGTTGGTGATCAATATCCAGTGACAAGTCCTTATAAGAGATGTGTAGCCAGATATTGGTCGAGTCCTCGAGATGAACTTCACTATGGAAATCAATCTGAAGACAACGTGTGACTGACGTCAGGGGCCATTTATAGATTTGACCTGAACCTGACCAACCAATCACAGTGCAGCACAGTGCAGTGTGCGTAAAAAACGCTCCAATCACGGATCAGAATTTTACAACAAATGTGTTTACTATTTAAATGCAATTAAAATGTCTTCAAATCTTTTTTCAATCATGATAATCTGATAGAAACAGTTTTTAAACTAAAAGTTAAATGTATAAATTATAAATATTTCTATATTTAAATACATTAAATATAGATTGATAAAAAAAAAGCAGAAATAAAAAAGAAACACAGAAATGTAATTATTTTATTTATTTGGCAACATTAACTAAAACATAGATATATAAATGATCAATTATTAGTCAATACTAAATAAAAATACAGTAAATACGCTGTTGACATGAATAACAATGTTTTAACACTTTTTCAATGTGTGATAAAATAAATAAATTAATAACTAAATAAATGTGAAAAATAACAAAAAGGAACATTAAAAATGACGTACACATCAATTAATATAAGGGGACAAAATTTACAGATATTAAATATTTATATAATATTTCTATATTTAAACACATTAAATATAGATTGTTAAATAAAAGTGGAAATAAAAAGAAACACGGAAATATGATTATTTTATTTATTTGCCACCATTAACTAAAACATAAATTTATAAATGATCAACTATGTCAATACTAACTAAGAATACAGTAAATACACTGTTGACATGAATAACAATGTTTTAACACTTTTTCAATGTGTGAGAAAAAAAAAAAAAAAAACTAAATAAATTATATACTTATTTAATATCTGTCCCTTTTTTCCCCTTATATTAGTTATTCATTTATGTATTTTCTCACACATTGAAAAAGTGTGAAAACGTTGTTATTCATGTCAACAGTGTATTTACTGTATTTTGATTTAGTATTAACATAGATGATGATTTATATATTTGTTGTAGCTTAAAAACTATTTAACATAGCATTAGTCTAGCAATAATGACACAGGAAAATCCTTCGCCATCATACCATTGAACTCTTCATCATCACTCCTCTTCATCACCAGTCCTCCTCTTCTGTGGAGTTTGCAGGTTCTCATTTCACACATACAATTAAGAACTTTAACTGCTTGGTCGTTCTTTAACCAATTTACACCATTAAACTTTCACATGTTTCAAATATTCATTATCACTCCTCTTCTTCATCACCAATCCTGAAAAAAAAACTGTCATCAGTGGGAGGGGCCTAAAATGACAGGAAAATCTTTCGCCATTTCTTGGTAAATGCAATATCTCAGTTGTTTTTACACCAATTTACACCAAATTTGCTCAGGCCAATTCCCAAATCCCCAACAGTGGTATACGTGACCGCCTCCGGCCGCTTCATCGGACCCTATGACGCCGCTCGCGGCTTTAATTAGGTTCCGATGTCCCAGAATGGGACAGAGGAACCTATTGTTTTCGCTTTTATTTCCTATTATTATTATACCCCGCCCGCCTTTGATCGCTAATTCGACCCCCTAAAAATGCCCGAAAACTCACCGAAATTTGCACGCACCTCAGGCCTGGCGAAAAATTTGATAATTTGGTGGCGTGAAAAAAAACGATGGAACCACACGACCGCCAGGTCTGACCGATTTGCACGAAAATCACCACATGTAGTCTTCGCCCCAGAATGAGCAAAAAGTTACATTGTGACCCCGCCCAAAACCAAACAGGAAGTCAGCCATCTTGGGTCAAAGGTCAAAAATGGCGTTTCGCCCTCGAAACGCATCTGCGCTATCTAGTCTGAGGGGATTCATCCGATTCGCTTAAAACTTGGCAACACCACATAGGACCCATTGAAGAAGAAAAGTTATCGAAAGAATTTTCGTATCTGTCACGGTTTGGTCGTGGCGCCGCCACAAAAATGCAATGCTAATTTTCGTTAGCACGCAAAAAATTCCAAATCTCCATAACTCTGACACACAAACTTCGATCAGCTTCAAATTTCACACAAAGGACATGTGCCCAAGCTTGGTCATGACTGCTTTGAAACATTTCCCATCATGCCTTGTGTTTTCGACCGGTGTCATTTAAGGTCATGTACACGGTTAGCATTTACAGGACGCCGTTCTAGGAAAAAGCTTATAACTCTAGAATGCAAAGTTCAAACTGCTTCATATTTGATACACATGATGACCGTACAGCCATAAACAAAACTCGAGAACCAATTTACCCATAATGCCTTGCGCTCTCAGAGGGCGCCGCTTCTGTGGTCGTCCAACACGAGCAGCTGTAGCGGACAGACGATATGTCGTGTTGACTTCAAAACACTGTAGGATCACAGGCTGTGATAAGTGGGAGGGGCCTATAATGACACGGGAGAATCCTTCGCCATCAGCACGTTATAATAGGAAAATGCTTATAACGCTTCAATGCAAAGTTCAAACTGCTTCATATTTGATACACATGATGATTGTCCATCCATAAACAACGCTCGATGACCAAATTACCCATCATGGCCAGTGGGAGGGGCCTATAATGACACACAAAAATCCCTCGCCATAACTACGCCGTTATACGAAAACGTTTATAACTCTAGAGTGCAAAGTTCAAACTGCTTCATATTTGATACACACGATCACTGTCCAGAGCTAAACAACAATCGATAACCAATTTACCCACAATGCCTTGCGTTCTCAGAGGGCGCCGCTTCTGTGGTCGTCCTACACGAGCAGCTGTAGCGGACAGACGATATGTCGTGTTGACTTGAAAACACTGTAGGATGAATCTTATTAGATGGAAGCACATTGCGATGGAAAATATACCAGGCTGTGAAAAGTGGGAGGGGCCTATCATGACACAGGAGAATCCTTCGCCATCAGCACGCTATAATAGGAAAATGCTTATAACACTTCAATGCAAAGTTCAAACTGCTTCATATTTGATACACACGATGATTGTCCATCCATAAACAACGCTCGATGACCAAATTACCCATCATGGCCAGTGGGAGGGGCCTATAATGACACAAAAATCCCTCGCCATAACTACGCCGTTATACAAAAACGTTTATAACTCTAGAATGCTAAATTCAAACTGCTTCATATTTGATACACACGACGACTGTCCAGCCATAAACAAAACTCCATAACCAATTTACCCATAATGACTTGCGTTCTCAGAGGGCGCCGCTTCTGTGGTCGTCCTACACGAGCAGCTGTAGCGGACAGACGATATGTCGTGTTGACTTCAAAACACTGTAGGATGAATCTTATTAGATGGAAGCACATTGCTATGGCAAATAGAGCAGGCTGTGAAAAGTGGGAGGGGCCTATCATGACACAGGAAAATCCCTCGCCATAACTACGCCGTTATACGAAAACGCTTGCAACTCCAGAATGCAAAGTTCAAACTGCTTCATATTTGATACACACGATCACTGTCCAGAGCTAAACAACAAACGATGACCAATTTACCCACAATGCCTTGCGTTCTCAGAGGGCGCCGCTTCTGTGGTCGTCCAACACGAGCAGCTGTAGCGGACAGACGATATGTCGTGTTGACTTCAAAACACTGTAGGATGAACCTACACAGAGGGTAGCAAATTGCTATGGAAGAAAAAAAAAGGCTGTGATCAGTGGGAGGGGCCTATAATGACACGGGAGAATCCTTCGCCATCAGCACGCTATAATAGGAAAATGCTTATAACGCTGCAATGCAAAGTTTAAACTGCTTCATATTTGATACACACGATGATTGTCCATCCATAAACAACGCTCGATGACCAAATTACCCATCATGGCCAGTGGGAGGGGCCTATAATGACACACGAAAATCCCTCGCCATAACTACGCCGTTATAAGAAAACGCTTATAACTCTAGAGTGCAAAGTTCAAACTGCTTCATATTTGATACACACGATCACTGTCCAGAGCTAAACAACACACGATGACCAATTTACCCACAATGCCTTGCGTTCTCAGAGGGCGCCGCTTCTGTGGTCGTCCTACACGAGCAGCTGTAGCGGACAGACGATATGTCGTGTTGACTTGAAAACACTGTAGGATGAATCTTATTAGATGGAAGCACATTGCGATGGAAAATATACCAGGCTGTGAAAAGTGGGAGGGGCCTATCATGACACAGGAGAATCCTTCGCCATCAGCACGCTATAATAGGAAAATGCTTATAACACTTAAATGCAAAGTTCAAACTGCTTCATATTTGATACACACGATGATTGTCCATCCATAAACAACGCTCGATGACCAAATTACCCATCATGACCAGTGGGAGGGGCCTATAATGACACAAAAATCCCTCGCCATAACTACGCCGTTATACAAAAACGTTTATAACTCTAGAATGCTAAATTCAAACTGCTTCATATTTGATACACACGACGACTGTCCAGCCATAAACAAAACTCCATAACCAATTTACCCATAATGACTTGCGTTCTCAGAGGGCGCCGCTTCTGTGGTCGTCCTACACGAGCAGCTGTAGCGGACAGACGATATGTCGTGTTGACTTCAAAACACTGTAGGATGAATCTTATTAGATGGAAGCACATTGCTATGGCAAATAGAGCAGGCTGTGAAAAGTGGGAGGGGCCTATCATGACACAGGAAAATCCCTCGCCATAACTACGCCGTTATACGAAAACGCTTGCAACTCCAGAATGCAAAGTTCAAACTGCTTCATATTTGATACACACGATCACTGTCCAGAGCTAAACAACAAACGATGACCAATTTACCCACAATGCCTTGCGTTCTCAGAGGGCGCCGCTTCTGTGGTCGTCCAACACGAGCAGCTGTAGCGGACAGACGATATGTCGTGTTGACTTCAAAACACTGTAGGATGAACCTACACAGAGGGTAGCAAATTGCTATGGAAGAAAAAAAAAGGCTGTGATCAGTGGGAGGGGCCTATAATGACACGGGAGAATCCTTCGCCATCAGCACGCTATAATAGGAAAATGCTTATAACGCTGCAATGCAAAGTTTAAACTGCTTCATATTTGATACACACGATGATTGTCCATCCATAAACAACGCTCGATGACCAAATTACCCATCATGGCCAGTGGGAGGGGCCTATAATGACACACGAAAATCCCTCGCCATAACTACGCCGTTATAAGAAAACGCTTATAACTCTAGAATGCAAAGTTCAAACTGCTTCATATTTGATACACACGATCACTGTCCAGAGCTAAACAACAAACGATAACCAATTTACCCACAATGCCTTGCGTTCTCAGAGGGCGCCGCTTGTGTGGTCGTCCTCCACGAGCAGCTGTAGCGGAAAGACGATATGTCGTGTTGACTTGAAAACACTGTAGGATGAATCTTATTAGATGGAAGCACATTGCGATGGAAAATATACCAGGCTGTGAAAAGTGGGAGGGGCCTATCATGACACAGGAGAATTCTTCGCCATCAGCACGCTGTAATAGGTAAAAGCTTATAACTCTAGAACGCTAAATTCAAACTGCTTCATATTTGATACACACGACGACTGTCCAGCCATAAACAAAACTCCATAACCAATTTACCCACAATGCCTTGCGTTCTCAGAGGGCGCCGCTTCTGTGGTCGTCCTACACGAGCAGCTGTAGCGGACAGACGATATGTCGTGTTGACTTCAAAACACTGTAGGATGAATCTTATTAGATGGAAGCACATTGCTATGGCAAATAGAGCAGGCTGTGAAAAGTGGGAGGGGCCTATCATGACAGGAAAATCTTTCGCCATTTCTTGGTAAATGCAATATCTCAGTTGTTTTTACACCAATTTACACCAAATTTGCTCAGGCCAATTCCCAAAACAGTGGTATACGTGACCTTGGGTTACCGCCCCCGGCCGCTTCATCGGAACCTATGACGCCGCTCGCGGCTTTAATTAGGTTCCGATGTCCCAGAATGGGACAGAGGAACCTATTGTTTTCGCTTTTATTTCCTATTATTATTATTATTATACCCCGCCCGCCTTTGATCGCTAATTCGACCCCCTAAAAATGCCCGAAAACTCACCGAAATGTGCACGCACCTCAGGCCTGGCGAAAAATTTGATAATTTAGTGGCGTGAAAAAAAACGGACAGGAAACGCACGCGTAGCGTGCGTTTTCGCCGCCAAAACAAACGATGGAACCACACGACCGCCAGGTCTGACCGATTTGCACGAAAATCGCCACATGTAGTCTTCGCCCCAAAATGAGCAAAAAGTTACATTGTGACCCCGCTCAAAACCAAACAGGAAGTCAGCCATCTTGGGTCAAAGGTCAAAAATGGTGTTTCGCCCTCGAAACGCATCTGCGCTATCTAGTCTGAGGGGATTCATCCGATTCGCATAAAACTTGGCAACACCACATAGGACCCATTGAAGATGAAAAGTTATCGAAAGAATTTTCGTATCTGTCACGGTTTGGTCGTGGCGCCGCCACAAAACTGCAATGCTAATTTTCGTTAGCACGCAAAAAATTCCAAATCTCCATAACTCTGACACACAAACTTCGATCAGCTTCAAATTTCACACAAAGGACATGTGCCCAAGCTTGGTCATGACTGCTTTGAAAAATTTCCCATCATGCCTTGTGTTTTCGACCGGTGTCATTTAAGGTCATGTACACGGTTAGCATTTACAGGACGCCGTTCTAGGAAAAAGCTTATAACTCTAGAATGCAAAGTTCAAACTGCTTCATATTTGATACACATGATGACCGTACAGCCATAAACAAAACTCGAGAACCAATTTACCCATAATGCCTTGCGTTCTCAGAGGGCGCCGCTTCTGTGGTCGTCCAACACGGGCAGCTGTAGCGGACAGACGATATGTCGTGTTGACTTCAAAATACTGTAGGTTGAATCTTATTAGATGGAAGCACATTGCTATGGCAAATAGAGCAGGCTGTGAAAAGTGGGAGGGGCTTATAATGACACAGCAAAATCCCTCGCCATCAGCACGCTATAATAGAAAAATGCTTATAACGCTTCAATGCAAAGTTCAAACTGCTTCATATTTGATACGCACGATGATTGTCCATCCTTAAACAACGCTCGATGACCAAATTACCCATCATGGCCAGTGGGAGGGGCCTATAATGACACGGCAAAATCCCTCGCCATCAGCACGCTGTAATAGGAAAACGCTTAGAACGTTCCAATGCAAAGTTCAAACTGCTTCATATTTGATACACACGATCACTGTCCAGAGCTAAACAACAAACGATAACCAATTTACCCACAATGCCTTGCGTTCTCAGAGGGCGCCGCTTCTGTGGTCGTCCTACACGAGCAGCTGTAGCGGACAGACGATATGTCGTGTTGACTTCAAAACACTGTAGGATGAATCTTATTAGATGGAAGCACATTGCTATGGCAAATAGAGCAGGCTGTGAAAAGTGGGAGGGGCTTATAATGACACAGCAAAATCCCTCGCCATCAGCACGCTGTAATAGGAAAACGCTTAGAACGTTCCAATGCAAAGTTCAAACTGCTTCATATTTGATACACACGATCACTGTCCAGAGCTAAACAACAAACGATAACCAATTTACCCACAATGCCTTGCGTTCTCAGAGGGCGCCGCTTCTGTGGTCGTCCGACACGAGCAGCTGTAGCGGACAGACGATATGTCGTGTTGACTTCAAAACACTGTAGGATGAACCTACACAGAGGGGAGCAAATTCCTATTGAAGAAACAACAGACTGTGGTCAGTGGGAGGGGCCTAAAATATCACTGGAAAATTCTTCGCCATCAACACGCTGTAAAAGGAAAATGCTTATAACGCTTCAATGCAAAGTTCAAACTGCTTCATATTTGATACACACGATGATTGTCCATCCATGAACAACGCTCGATGACTAAATTACCCATCATGGCCAGTGGGAGGGGCCTATAATGACACACGAAAATCCCTCGCCATAACTACGCCGTTATAAGAAAACGCTTATAACTCTAGAGTGCAAAGTTCAAACTGCTTCATTTTTGATACACACGATCACTGTCCAGAGCTAAACAACAAACGATAACCAATTTACCCACAATGCCTTGCGTTCTCAGAGGGCGCCGCTTCTGTGGTCGTCCTACACAAGCAGCTGTAGCGGACAGACGATATGTCGTGTTGACTTCAAAACACTGTAGGATGAATCTTATTTGATGGAAGCACATTGCTATGGCAAATAGAGCAGGCTGTGAAAAGTGGGAGGGGACTATCATGACACAGGAAAATCCTTCGCGATAAGTACGCCGTTATACGAAAACACTTACAACTCCAGGCCAATTCCCAAATCCCCAACAGTGGTATACGTGACCGTGGGTTACCGCCCCCGGCCGCTTCATCGGAACCTATGACGCCGCTCGCGGCTTTAATTATTATTATTATTATTATTATTATTATTATTAGTAGTAGTAGTAGTAGTAGTAGTAGTAGTAGTAGTATTTAGTTCCTGAGATATAGAAAGCTGAAAATGTTAGAAAAACAAGGACGTACGTGGGCCTATTGAATAAAATACAATTGCTAAAATGTTTTTTTGAGATGCGTGGGAAGTCCTGAACATTTTGTTAAAATGCCCCCTTCCTGCTTTACTGCTCAGTTCTCCATTCTATTTTCCTTTCATTTAAATGTAATTTTTAAAATGTGAGGGTTTAGCAGGCTGTGCTTTCCTTGCTCGTTTTGTTAACTCTGTCTCCTGTTCTGTTCTCTCATTTCTTTCCATTAACATCAACTGGTTGATGCAGATGACTCCAGTCTGTTTGATTTTATCCACTCCGTCATCACTTCTATTGCTCATTTGTTTCTTTCTTCTTTTTGCAACACCTTGATTTTGAAATGTGGGATATATCTATATTTATAAATGAACTTGAAATGTGATATTCATACCGTGCAGTAGAAAATGAGAGGTACAGAACATTTTGGATTTATCTTTTTGTTAAATCCAGACTCATTTCTTTTAAATTTATTTAAAATGAAAAATAAATCATATTTTAATTGATTTAGTCAAACTTTAGTCAGCAGATTGTATTTTACTTCTAGTCAAAAATTTGAAAATAATTTATATGAGCTAAATCTGTGGACTGAGGACTTATTTCTGTTATTAGTATTTCCTAAGACTTTTACCTTAAAATGGACTGGACTAAATTAATCCCGATTCAAATTGATTTTGTCTTATTAGAAAAAACTAAATCTACAAAAATCTTCCACGACTGGTTTGGTGCGCATCGTCAACGTGTCAGACTGCAGGACATTAAACAATATTCACAAAGACAAAAATCTCACTATGTTTGATTTTAGCTGAACTTGTCCATAAACAGGCAGTTGTCTTTGGTCTAGACTTACTTGTGCTTCTTGATGTCGATGATACCATTCTTTTTGTTTCCAAGACGCTCTACAGGGTTTAACCTGAGAGGAGAAACAAGCACATTTATTTATTATTCATTAGTCAGCCATCATTTGTCCACCCTCAGTACCGGCTTCTCTGTTTTAGCGTTTTAGCTAATCCTCTACATCAGGAATGGGCAAACTGGTTACCCGGGGAACACATGCAGCATTATGTGCGGCCCTTTCAAAAAAATGACTCCAAAAACACATACAAAATAATGGGAAAAAATAATACACAAAATGGCTCCAAAAACATGACAACAAAATATATTGAGTCTAAATACACACGAAAGGACAAAAAAATAAACACAAAATGACAACAAAAATACAAAAATTGAGGCGAATATTGTTCCTCGATTTTCCACCATTTGTAATTTTTCTCCAGTTTGTATTTACTTTCACCCACCAGAGTGTCACGTTTAAGGGGAGCAAATGGCTCATTAATCACTACGAAGAGGTTTATCCAGTTGACGTAGCCCTCTTAGGGCCTATGCTACGAAGCTAGATAATTACAGTATATCCTGGATTTATCTCCGTTAGCTTCACCTAACCAGACATTGTCCGTCAGACAGACGCTGTCCTATGAATCTCAATATCAACTTTCTAAATTAACTAGTTGATTTCAGTCTGGCTACGTACGCACTCTAGTGACAGAGGAGGAGATTACAGCGTCAGACCAATCACAATCACAGACAAACTGGAGAACAATTTACGTCACAATTGAGGAAATTATACTTTAAAAATATGAAGAATTAAAATACATTATTTAGACCAAAAATAGAGAATAAACAGACACTCTGATCAGTTTCACTTTTATCTTGTCTGTGTCTCTGATGCTGCGTTCATACAGATCAGTCTACATCATAAGGTGGAATATATTTATATTTTTTATTATCTACAGGACTGAGGCTCTCAGCATTACCACAGAACACATGGATTACTTAATCAATTAATTCATTATTGTGTCTGAAAGCATCCAATGTATGCAGGCTTTATCAGCTGACTAATGTCGGTCAGATAAAAATCTATATTTGTTTCTTTTTCTGTTTTCTAAGGGTGTACTCACACTGGCAACCAGGGCCGTTCCTAACCAGCTCTGTGCATGTGTGAAACCATTTGTTTTTTTTTTTTATTTATTCAGTTTATTTCCGACATGGTTACATTCACTTTTTTTTTTTTTTTGTACATGCCGAAAAAGGAGACGAGCGAAGCAGTTTGCTTATCTGGGTCCCGTCCCCTGTTTTACCATCGCAAATTTACATGGGTTTACATGTCTCTCTGGTCAAACATTCTTGAGTTGTTCTGAACAGTCCTTTGTTGTGTATTCTCATCTGTAGTCAGTGTTGTCTTTTTTTTTTTTTTTGTTTATTCCTCCTCCTCTCTATCGTTGTTCGTGTTGGCCTTGTTCCCTGCCAGTTCAAGAACAGTTCAGAACCTCTTTCGAAGGTGTTTGGAAGGTTTTTCCCTTTTCATCCATAATGTCACCACTCGGGAATGTCTCTTTTGGACACACAAGTTTGCAGCTTGTTTTGTCTCTACATCAAGGTTAATCCAGCTGTTGTCAGCTCTATTGGCAGTGTTGTATTCTCCACTGTCAGATCCAACTTGTATAAACACATTATTATATCCTAGTTCACAAGCAAGGTAGTAATTTCATTGTATTATATCTTAGTTCAATAAACAGTTTGAATTTAAATTTAATGTAATCCTTAATCACCCCACCACCTAGCAATTGAAATGAATAAATGACAGACCTTTTTTACTCTTGGTTTCCACATTTAATTCAGTCTCCGTAAAATAATCACAGTCTGAGTTTTGTTTCCAGTGTTTATATAGATCTGGGTCCATATCCATGATTACCATCAGTAATGTTGTTGTTCAGGTGGATCCTTCGTATTTTCCCAAGTCTTCCATCGTTTTGATGAGGATTGGTTTTCCGTTTTCTTCTCCCAGTGTTGTGATATAAATCCTGCAGTTCCTTGTCCACGTCTTTAAAATCTTTCCTCCTTTTTTTATTTGGCGTGCCTTCCATGCAATGCTTGCATTTTGTTTCGTCAGCTTTTCACCTCGTTCCCTTGAGTTTATTTCCTTGCTTCAGTAGTTGTCCTTTGAATTTCATATTCGTGAAGGTTTTTTTTACAGCTCTGTTATCATTTTTCTTTGGCAGGAGATGGCAGGAGTTGATGTTGTCAGGGTTCAGGACAATGTCCTTCGACTCCAGGTAGTCAGTGACCTGTTGTTCAATCGATTTTGTTTCTTCGTCACTCGCGTAACTCCTGGGTTTTATCTTTAGGCCTGTGATGATGACATCTTTCTCTCTTTCCTTTTGTTCCAGCTGTTCAACCGTGGCGTTCCACAATTTTATCTCTTCAGCATTTCTTTCATTCTTTTCTTTCAGTACCTTTGCTTCGCTTTGTAGGTTTTCCAGTGAGTTTTCCAGCGTCTTTTCCAACGACTTTATCTCGGCAGATAGGTTTCGTAGACCCTCGCATATCATCTCCTTGACCTCTTCCAAACCCGAATTGGGTTCTGAAGGGCCTCCCTGTGGTTTTTTCACCATTTTCCTTCAGTCTTGGGCCCAATTCTTCAGGCTGTTCCGCTGTAGCCAGGTGTAGCCAAGGTCGTGTTATCGGAGCGAATGAAAAACACGTCTGCTCTCTCCAAAGACCAGAGACCAATGGGGGGGCCATTGTCTGGCCTGCGTAGGTGTGAACTGCACCACAGAGGGGTTAACGGCCCGATGGTCCTGCTGGAAGAGGTGGTCCAAACAGCATGCCAGACTGGCACGGTTGGCCGCGCATGCGCACGCACAACTCGACTCGACCCGCGCGCAAAATGTGATGACGTTGGTACCGCGTGACGCTTTACGGCACATAAACATCCGCATTCCGCAATGATAGCGGTGTCAGAAGTGCTCGTTAGCTGATGAAAAGTTCAGAGTTGGCGTTTCCTGATATATATGAACAACACCACAGAGAACTCATGGAGGAAGAGGACACCATGACCATCAGGACTTCTCTTTGTTCAGCCGACAGCGGGACAGTAACGGAGTGTAGCAGCTCATCATCAGGTCCGGGTATTTCCGAGGGTATAAATATACATATAAACACATATTACTGGTATATTAACCCATATAAACCAGAAAATATGGAAATGGGACATTTTACTGCTGCAAATGTGTAACATATTACTGGTATTTTCTGGACAGGACACATGTGGTTGGCTATTATATAACCCAGAAAAAAATGAAAATTGGACATTGTACTGCTGTTAATGTATAAATAATATATATATATATATATATATATATATATATATATATATATATGGTGTTTCAGTGTTCTGGGACACATACTCACTAACTCTGTAGAATGAAAACAAACACAGTGTCTTGGGGAGCAAAGTGTAGTGTATTAATTTATTCATCTAAATGTAACCAAAAACAGAACATCACCAATACAAGCCCAAATAAATGAAATGTCTGAAAGAAAGGGTAATAATTTTCCAAACAAAAATCAATCAGTGAACTTATTTAAACCAACGTTGGGTCAGAGCTGCAACACATGACAAAAGACCTCTTTGAAGTCAATCACCAAAGAAGTTGTATTGTATTTTTTGTAAAATGACAATAACGCACCTTATCTTTGGGTCATTTTGTATCATTTCAACAAATTATCAGGACATCTCACGCATTTCAAAATTTGTTACCAACTGTTCTATTGGGCTATGTGTTGATTTTCATGTCTCCTTATTTTTCTTCATTTATTATTTATGAACAATAAATGATTATCAGACACAAAGCCAAGTTACAATAGCCTCATGTAAAGGATTTTCAATAATTGCAAGTGGTTAAATAACCCAAAGTTTGGGTCCAAAATAAAAATGAAGAAGTTGCATTAAGAAAAATTATTTTATATCACAAGTAAGAGAAACATTTATACTATAAAATAAAACAGATCAGATTTTTTATCTTACATTCACACGTGCAGTGATGTGCCAATGAAAATAGTTAATAAAAGTATATGGTCATATTTCCAGAGCATACGAGCCAAGAACCAATGCATTACAGGGAGCTGAGACATATGCTAAGTAGTTTAGCATATAGAATATAGAAATAGATCTGCTATACATCCTATCTGGTGGACATGTCAGCTCCTCTAAATAGTCACAGTCAGTGTGTGTTTGGGTCTGGAACATGTTTGGGTCTTCAGTAAACTACTTAGCATATGTCTCAGCTCCCTGTAATGTGATCAGCTTAGAGCTATGAACATAGACTGTTCACATCACTAATGATTAGTCACAGATATGTGTTGGTTCTAGGCTCACACGCTCTGGAAATCTTAAAAAATACTTCTGTGACAGATTTTCATTGGCCAATAACTGCATGTGGGAATGCAAGAACTAAATCTGATCTGTTTTATTTTTAGTCTAAAAGTTAGTCTTACTTGGGATGTGAAACTATTTTTCTTTATGCAACTTTTTCATTTTTATTTTGGACCCCAACTTTGTGTTATTTCATCACTCGTAAATATTTAAAATTACATGAGGCCATTGTAGCTGGGCTATGTGTCTCATAATCATTTATTGTTTATGAGTTTTTTAGTAGTAACATAAAACATATGAAAACCATTGCATTAGAAGAACTTTTTTCTATACGAGCGTCAACCGAAATGTTTTTCTATTAGAACTAAAGAAATGGTGGAACATAAACGCGACCTGATGTCAAAGTAAAAGTACAGACTAACCACGAGCGCATCCATAGAAATATAGAAAAATAAAAAGGACAATATTTGTCTTTCAAATTAATATTCATCTGAAGTACAGATACTCAAAAATTGTTTGTAAGGGATCCTCTACTATTTTTACTTATTAGTAGATCTATGTCTTAAATGATTAAAATAGGACTACTTAAATGTTTTAGAGCCTGTGTTCCTCCATCTTGAAATCACGTGATTAATGATGTCACATGGCCCCAATGCCTGTAAACATCCCATTGTTTTCTATTGGAGTGAAACAGTCAACCTGATTTTTAGATCATTTAGTAGCTTTTTCAGTCAAAATAACAACTTGTGCTGCTTTTGGTTGATCTAAATAATCAGGAAATGATCTAAAAACCTGCTAAATGATCAAAAAAAGCTCAATGCTGAATGTTTCACTCCAATAGAAAAGAATGTCATATTTATAGGCATTGGGGCCGTGTGACATCATCAATCACATGATTTCAAGATGGAGGAACACAGGCTCTAAAACTGTAAAGTAGTCCTATTTTTAAAAGGTAATTCAATTAATATGGTGCAAAATAATGTGTTTTGTTAGACATACTGTAAATCTACTGATAAGTACATTTCAAAGATTTTAGGCCACATTTGTAAAAACAGTGGTCGAAGCTCCTTAACTACATTTATTTAATTAGTGATTGAGTCTTTATTCAATTCGATTGAACTTTATTTGTATAGCGTGATTTACAACAAAGCCATCTCAATGAGCTTATCAAAATATAAAATTCATAATAAGAAAGTTTAGCGACAGTGAGAAGAAACAACCCCCTTTTAACAGGAAGAAATCTCTGTTAGAACCAGGTTCAGAGGTGGCAGCCATCTGTGTGGAATGGTTGTGGTTAGTGGACAGAAGGACCAACAGAACAGGATAGAGAGATAGAACATCAGAGTGTTTCAGACTAGTTGAGACGTGAACCACAGATCAGGAAGTGACATCATCAGCTTCACGACACCTGAAACAGAGCAGAGAGAGAAGGACGAGGAGAAGACACTGACTGCAGAAAAACATGATACATTATTATCAGGTCAGCCTGTCTTGGCCAGCTACATCAGAGTTTTAATCTCTTCCTGTTTATTGAACCAGTAAATGCCACCATTTATGGACGAGCCCATGTCTGCTCTAGCTGTTAAGTTAATGCTATTATACGGTATACGCTTCAGCATATAAGAAGGTTTTGAGTTTAGCCTTAAAGGTGGAGAGAATAGCAGCCTCCCATACTAAGACTGGGAGCTGGTTCCAAAGGAGAGGAACCTGGTAGCTGAATGTTCTGCTTCTAGACACGTTAGGAACTTCCAGAAGACCAGCAGACTGAGAGTGGAGTGATCTACCTGGACGATAGGGCACTAACAGTCCTCTAAGATACACAGGAGCTTGATCATGTAGAGCTTTGTATGCTAACAGGAGGATTTTAAACTCTATTCTAGATTTTACAGGAAGCCAATGAAGAGAAGCCAATACTGTAGAAATATGTTCTCTCCTGTTAGTAACTGTTAGTATTCTAGCTGCAGCATTCTGAATTAACTGGAGACTTTTTAGTGAGTTACTAGGACATCCTGACAGTAGAGAGTTACAATAATCTAATCTAGATGTAACACATGCATGGATTCATTTTTCAGCATCACTCTGGGTCAAGATATTCCTGATTTTATAGATATTACGGAGGTGGAAGAAAGCTGTCCTTGTGATTTGTTTAATATGAGAGTTAAAGGATAAGTCAGACATTTTTTACTGTGGTGCTGGGTGACAGAGTAATGTCATCTAGAGACACTATTTGCTCTGATAATTTATCTTTAAGGTGTTTTGGACCAAATAAAATCACTTCTGTTTCATCTGATTTCATTGAGAGATAAAGCTGTGTATCATCTGCATAGCAATGGAAATTTATATTATGTTCTCTTATAATGTTACCTAGTGGAAGCATATATAATGTAAAGAGTATTGGTCCCAAAACTGAACCTTGTGGAACTCCATGATTAACTCTGGCGTGCGCTGAGGAGAGATTATTAACATGAACAAAGTGGGTTCTGTCTGATAGGTAGGATTTAAACCAACCCAGCACTGTTTCTTTAATCCCAAAAACACTTTCCAGTCTCTGCAGCAGTAGATGATGATCCACTGTATCGAAGGCTGCACTGAGATCTAAGAGAACCAGAACTGAGACCAACCCTCTGTCTGAGGCTAAGAGGAGATCATTGGTTACTTTAACTAAGACAGTCTCTGTGCTGTGATTGGCTCTAAAGCCAGACTGAAAGCTCTCGTATAAATTGTTCGTAATTGTTATCAATTACAATACTTTGCATTTAATATATAGTCGTGAGAAAGTTTTATAAAAAACATCTGAATTTGTTTCAAACCTCTGTAGACTGGTTTAACCCAGATCCATTCATTGGGACAGATGATGATAGACCTGTAAATACTGAGAGTCATTGTTGTTTTACACAGAGCTCCAGCTCTTATTGACTCTTTACATCTTTACACAGGTGTCCGCTCAACTTTACGATCTCAAGCTATTATTGACTTTTTCCTTTGCCGACTCGTGTCTGTGAGTTTTCACAGATTGTAATCACCTGTTGTTGTTTTTTTAAAGGGATGAGCTGTCTTTAAGTGCTTGTGCTGTGATAGATTATTTAGATATAATTAAGTAGACCTTCGGTGACTTTTCCTTTTGTACTGCATGTGCAAAGCTCTCTTTGGTTTGGTCATAAAAATTAGGTGCTACAAGCCCACCACCCACACAGACAAACTGAGTCTTATCCCAGACACCCCATTGGTCCCAGCTTAGCAATGGAAAGACTGTGCTCCAATACGACTCCCTGTGGTGAAGGTCCTGGCCCAATAAGAAAGCCCCCAGGATAAGGCTTGGGATTACCAGCGCTTGGGTTAGAGAGGGGGCGGGGGCACGAATTAAAGCCAAGAGCTGCGTGGTCACCAAGGTCAATGGTGGGCTCCTCTAAATGGTTGCTATGAGGCCGGTATCAAACATGCACAGTCACAGTCATGGAGGGTATTACATGGCAACAAAGCAACAGTTATTCTGTGATGAGAGAGAGAGAGAGAGAGAGAGAGAGAGAGAGGGGACTTTCTTTTCTTCATTTTTGGCACATTTGGCCAAAATAAAGGTCCCAGAGAGTCATGTGGAGACAGGACCATCTATAAGGGGGAATAAAGGGGAGAGATTTTTGGGGTCCATCCATAAAGTCAGTAAAATGATGGTTTATTGTTCTATGAATCTGTGATAACCACATTTATTCATTCATCTGAATAATATCCACTGTTATCCAGGAATGTTTATTATTATTATAGTCATCTTAAAGATGGAAATAATGGTTTTAATCAGAAATAATAGGGGTTCAAAGCACAAAAGTCTGGCTGCAGACCTGCATTGTCATGACAGACCTGCACTGAGATGTCCCCTCCACTGTCGTGACCCGTTCTTCTGTGAGGAACAGAGGGGTAGGCAGTATGCACCTAGCTGTTTGCAACCCACCATAAAACAAAAGAAAAAGAAGAAGATGATAAACAAGAAGAGAGGAAGTCTTTTTTTTGCATCAATTAATAAATAGAATTATGGCAAAGTGTAAGTAAAACAATTGCAAACACACATACAAGGTATGCTTACATAAAAGTAAATCATTATGTAAATGAATCAAATGATATGTTAAAGAAGAAAAGCACAGTCAGCAATAGGTTAGAGTGTAGAAGCATTACACTGTCACATATTAAGTTAATTTTATTTATAGAGTGCTTTTCACAAAGGTCAAAAAATACTTTTTGACCTTTTTTGACCGTAACATGTACGTCTGCCAACATTAAAAGTCGAGCATGTTGCACTGCATTGTATTGTACTAGATAACGTAGCCTTTTGAACACGTGCTTTTTGTGTGTTTTAATATTGTAACAGGTTTTTTGTGTGTTTTAATATTGTAACTGGTACTGTCATTGTTGTTATTGACTTGTACATGTATTGTCATGCTTGTATTTTATTGCCTTTTTACATCTTGGCCAGGGGACACAGATGAAAAATAGCCTCCTGGCTAATTCTGGCTTTTTTTAACCATGTTTGTTCATAGGTTATATGAAATTGTACTGTCCCCTTTCAAATAAACCAATACAATACAATACAATACTTTTACAACAAAAGAGGTGAAAAGCAATGACCAGAGACAATTTCTATAATTATCCATAAGCCTGTCTGAACATGTTTTAACAGGTTTTTTCAGGTGTTTTTATAACAAGATTTGTAGAGCAAACCAATTAGCTGTCCATTTTGCTAATTCAATTAGAAGAATTACATTTTTAAAGGAAATTATTAAAGAAATTAAAAATAGCCATTAATAGAATAGCCTTAAGTGTTAATCTCGTGTTGTTGTTTGTCCGCTCGCTTTTATTTTGAAAGGCTTCCGGTCATCGCAGTGCAGACACAGAAATCATAGTAACATTATACACATTAAACAAATTCCCAAGAAATAAAGTGTACCCTGTGACCCTGAAAAACAGGAACAATTGGGTCTGAAAATGGATGGATGGATGCACTAGTGTCACGGTCTGAGTTTACCACCGTACTGAGATTAGAACCCTAATCCTAACATAATCCAATAAACAAAACACGTGTCCATTCACTTTGAAAACAAAAACAAACAAAAATGATTTTTTTTTTTTTTTTTTTTTTTTGCAAAAAATCATGTTTCGTTAGTGCACATGTGCGCACATGCGCATATACAGTACAATCTCAGTACGATGTGAACTCATTGCATGACACCGGGCCGGGGGCGTGGCAAATGACCGGGCCCTTTAAACCTGTTGTATGATTGTGTATTAATCATTCATTCATTATCCTGCAAAGAAATGCTTATTTAACCAATACAGCTATTAAACTGCCATTGTTATAGAAAAATTCAAGGAAAAATGTGACCTCAATGTGACCTGAACATGACCATCCGGTAGTGATACTTCTGTTTTCTTAGAAGACTTCTGTTTTTCGAAAGAAGAACTAACACCTCGAGGTGTCGGTTAAACAGGATGCATTAAGTATTAACCACACCAGATGGAAACCACCTTTAAGTAACTTTTTGTACTCCAGTTGGACCATGACATCTGAGTGAACTTTTGTACTTTTGTATTGCCATGACATCTGAGTGAACTTTTGTACTTTTATATTGCCATGACATCTGTATAACCTTTTGTACTTTCGTATGACAGCTGGGTGAGTTAGAGCACCTGCTACTGCTATGCCAGTAAGGCCTTGACATCAGTATGAACTTGTGGTCTCTTTTTCTATTCGCTAAGGTGATTAGGGCATGTATTATGACACGTTATCACGCCATGCTTTGGGCTATAAATATATCACTGATTACTGTATTCGTGGGCCTCCCTTAGACGGACATTCAGTTGTTCATGAGGCCCCCGTCTTTCTCTATCGGCTGATAGTTTAGGACTTTGATACTTTGAAACTTTTTGATTGACTTTTTGATTTTTGTAAACCTTTAATAAAATTCATTAACTATTAAGAAGCCTTTTTGATTAAATCAACCGCCTGCAAACACCCACATCTGAGACGGCTCTCGTGTTTGAAAGACACACTTCTTGACCTCTGGTAAGTGAATCCGCCCTTGGCTCCCTCTTTATCAGGGGAGTCAGGGTGGGCTAACTCATGCTGTTGTAAAAAAGAGTTGTTTCCAGCCTTGACCTACATAGGGTAGGTCTTAATATTGTTACGGCAGAATTTACGGTTGACCTCATTTAGTGACATGATTCATTGCTCTGGTTGAATGATGGAATCCAGGAGAAGCATTGATGATTTTATATAAAAAGTTTATTCTATTGCTAAGTAAAAAGGTACAAGATGGAACAAAGTGAAACAAAATTAGCGTCCGTCCAGGCGGACGTCCGAAGGAAGTGCCGCGCCCCGCTCCAACAGTTTCAAAGCTTAAGCTTTTTATACAGATAAGAAAAGGTCCCAACAGTGAGAGACAAAAGGGAGGGAGTCAGATGCCCATAGTGGCAATGTTGGAGGATGATGAAGATGTTATGAGAAGGTTTGGCTCCAGTCTTTATCTGTCTTGATAAGTGTGTGCGTCAGTGTATGTCTGCATGTGAGCAGAGATTCTGGCCTTGGCAGAGACTGTGCTGCACTGAGAATAATACGATCTGTACTGTTTAATCATGATTCAGCTGTTCAAAAGTGTAAAGATTAATGGAGTCGTCATGTATTAAAACATGACAAATTGTACACATGAACATACATTTGAGGATATGATGATGAATATAAAAATGACCATAACATTCCCCACTTTTGGTCGCCTCAACGACCAAATCAAGAAACAAAATTATTATATTCCACCTTTGCTGTCTGTCAGGGTTAACCATTAGCATCGTTATTGTCATACATTGGATATATTCTTCTTTTGTGAGGCACGGATATAGATATATCAAGAAAAATGTGGAAATAAACCTTAAAAAAAACTTCATCATTATTATCAATGGCATGAATCATCAAAAATCATCCTTTATTACATCTAGATAAGCAAAAATCATCATTTGCATCAAGGACATCACTCGTCTTCATCGGCTGAGTTCAGTGGTAACTGGGGTAACCAATAGCATCATGAGTGAAGAACCTTGAGTATTTTCCTCAATCGTAGCAGAAGGGTTTATGACTGTATTCCTGCAGCTAGGTGTGAGGTTGTCCTCCCTCAACCTAGCTATGAGCATTTGGTGTGGCTTATAAACAAAGCTAGGCCCTTGTTCTAGAGCGTTTTCTTGTGTGTGTCTCAGTGGCCTTGTCGGTTCCCCCTTCATTGTTCGGTCAGCCTCCGTCTCAGCATCAGCTGGTGTCGGCAATCATCTTGGATCCATGTTGCCCGCTCTGCGACCTTCACTGCCGTGTGGGTCGTTCATTTCGGTCGGCGTTGTAGATGATTGGTTGTTGTCTGAGGAAGGGTAGTCTCCACACACCTGGCAACCTCTCTTGGTATCGGCTGGTACCTGAACAGAAGGGGGGGAAAAACACCAAAACAGAACTCTTGGGATTGGCTGGTACCTGAACACATGCGCGATCCCACTACTGAGGCTTTAGCTGGTACCTGGTACCTGGTAGGCTTTAGCTGGTACCTGGACAGAAAAAAAAGGGGGGTGGGGGGGAAAAACACTCACCCAAAATAAAATAAAATAAAATAAAATAAAAAATAAAATAAAATAAAATAAAAAAAAAAAAAAATAAAAAAAAATAAAATAAAATAAAATAAAATAAAATAAAATAAAATAAAATAAAATAAAATAAAATAAAATAAAATAAAAAATAAAATAAAATAAAAGTTTAGGGGTGTTAGGTTTAGTTAACTAACTAAATGAATAGTTAGTATGGTCAGGAAGGCAGAGACAGGTCAGAGGTCAGGATCTGAGAGCTTTTCAGATCCTAAAAGGTGCTGCTGCACAATCACACAATGGTTAGGTGTGGGTTAGTGAGCTTTTAGCCATGCTAGCTCTGTAGCCCATTCGCACGCGAGTGGGAAAATATGAGGCTGAAAGAAAAGCAGGAAGTATTAATTCGATTTTCTTTTCCTGGAGTAAGAAGAAGCATAGCTGGAGTTGCAGTGATTATCTGTGGTACATCTACTTACCTGGTGAGAAGCAACAATTTGAGAACCACTGTTTACAAGGACATGCAAGTCGGACGGAGAAGGACATGCAAGTCAGACGGAGAAGTGTGGAGTGTGATTACATGTCTTCTCAAGATGAATACATACAATTGGGAGACATGGAGATGTGAGAAAGCTAAATGAGTTTAACCAAATAAATAAATAATGTTATTTATTTATTTAAATTGTTTGTTTCATTTTTCGTTGCTATCTCTTATTTGTGAAGGAGAAATCTTATTCTATCCTTTATTTGTTCTGAATAATGTTAACACTCCACACCTATTCACATAGCCTAATTCTTTTATAGAGCTGAATTTGTCAGTTCATTTATTTCATTCATTTCCCTCATAATTATTATTTGAGATGTAATTTACTTAATTTTGAAGGTCAATTGGTGGCAAAAGTGTCTCCTATTCTGTGTCTGAACCAGAGTTCAGCGAGATTATTGGCCCTTTAAGGTTAGACAGAATTAAAGTTAAGTTGAGTCGAACAATCATATTGTCTTTTGCTCTCTGTATTTATCCCATTCGTAGGGGTGACGAGCCCCAGCACGGTTTGGAGAGCTTCCTTAAATGCTTGGAAGTTACTTAACTTTAAACTATCTCTTATTTCAATCAATTATCAAGAATTTCAGGAGGACCCTTTTTAAATCTCAGGCGACCCAGATTGGGCCACCAACCCAATGTTGAGAACACTTAATTTTTCCCTTAAAAGTGTCTAAACCCAGTGAAGGTGTTTTATGGTCTTGCACGCTAAGTGCTGTTGGAACAAGAAGAAAATGGTTGGAGGGTTTTGGGGTATATTATTTTCCTATGATAAAATATAAATCAAAAATCAGAGGGACGTTGGCCCCTCCCTTCCCTTTTTACATAAGAATACATTTGGATTCTTAAAACCATATGATAAATATCATTGGAAAATCACTTATCTGATCATTTTGGATGTGTCTCCGTTTTCCTCTCTCTTGTGTCCGCCTGCCTTTGTGCCCTCCAACCTCCTCGACCTCCTTCTCCTCAGCCGTAAAGGTCAAAGCCAGGGTCAACTGTACGCTCCTTTTGGAAATTTGAAGATCTGTCCCCACTTTTGCAGTTGGATTGGAAGTCGCTGTAGTCTCTGGAATAGATATTATGTTAGAACATCCACAATATGTCATATTGTCACGTGTCTATTTCAATCTATTTCCCCTTTGCTTCCCAGTTACAGTTATGGACAATACTTCCCTTTAATTCTCATCCTTCATCATAAGAAGCAGTGACCAGGCATGGCGGCGAAGAGGAAGGATCGGAGTCGAGAAGGCGGTGGCATTCTGTTAGGAAACACTCAGAAACAGAAAGAGAGGAAACCATTAAGACTTAACTGGATAATTTAAAACATCTCTTTTCTTTAGTTGGATCTGATTCGTCTCCTTACAGCGACCTGTATTTTGGAAAAAGCTACATAATAACAACAACTAAGACGAAGACGTAGACAAGTGCACACCACAACGAGTATACACATATAACAACAAAAAACATGGACACTGAACATGAACAGTAAGGTCAGTCAAGGTCAAAGCCAGTCATTCCACTGAAAGTGGTATCATATATAAAAACGTCGTTTGGTGTTTTTAAACACCCAGAAAAAAACCTTTAAAACCTGGTATCTTTTTAGAAGGCCCAAGGCCTAAAACCTTAATTTTTAACAAGCAGCAGTGTTTTCTGAACACCCCACTACATAATTGGCAAAAACAGGGAGAAGATCAAGTGCATCAGAACCCAGGAGGAAAAGAAGGTGAAACAGAGGAACATGTGTAGTCAAACAGCCATTCATCGGTCAATCACTCAATGACACGTCCACGGCACATTCGCACTCACAACACGGTTCTCTCAGGCATACGTAACGTGTCATCATTCAGTCACTCATGCACCGCACACGTTCATGCCTCAATTTTCACGTCCATGCATTCACAAGGTTTTGCTGCATAGTGTCTAAGTGGAATATAGGTCTCATCTAACCCACCAATGGCGTGTTATGGTCATTTTTATATTCATCATCATATCCTCAAATGTATGTTCATGTGTACAATTTGTCATGTTTTAATACATGACGACTCCATTAATCTTTACACTTTTGAACAGCTGAATCATGATTAAACAGTACAGATCGTATTATTCTCAGTGCAGCACAGTCTCTGCCAAGGCCAGAATCTCTGCTCACATGCAGACATACACTGACGCACACACTTATCAAGACAGATAAAGACTGGAGCCAAACCTTCTCATAACATCTTCATCATCCTCCAACATTGCCACTATGGGCATCTGACTCCCTCCCTTTTGTCTCTCACTGTTGGGACCTTTTCTTATCTGTATAAAAAGCTTAAGCTTTGAAACTGTTGGAGCGGGGCGCGGCACTTCCTTCGGACGTCCGCCTGGACGGACGCTAATTTTGTTTCACTTTGTTCCATCTTGTACCTTTTTACTTAGCAATAGAATAAACTTTTTATATAAAATCATCAATGCTTCTCCTGGATTCCATCATTCAACCAGAGCAATGAATCATGTCACTAAATGAGGTCAACCGTAAATTCTGCCGTAACAATTGGCGTCGACGAACTGAATCCATCTTCTGCTCTGTGGGGCGTCGACCGTGGACCAGCACTGGGTCGACACATTTGAAGCCCCGGGGCTGGCCCGCGGTGGTCCGCCCTCGGACAGAGACTGGAGCACGAACCATCGGTTGAACCTCAAACACCAATTCGGACTAAGGTAAAGCTGCCTTTATAAACATATATGTATAAATTTTCATTTACATATATATTTGCTCTGTGTTGATTTTTTTTGGAACCAGTCAAGCATTGTATTGATTTTCAGCTTTGAGCTTTGATTTTGATCCTCAGCTATTCTGTGTTTTGACGCAGTGAATTGCCATGAGAAAGGCTCAAATGGTTGCTTTTTAATGCTGTAGGCTCTCTCTGGTTTTCTTCGGGCTCGGATATTTTGTTTAGGCATCGGGTGCGGCTGGTCATTATTTACTTTGGTTTTGTTCGGACACCCACAGCCTGTGAGGTCCTGACCATAGATAGACGGGCAAACAAGGTTTCCAAAACATCCCAGCGGTGCCATGATCTGAGTTCACCTCTGTACCGAAAGATTAAAACCCCGAACCTAACCTAAATTGTGTTTCTGTGAATCAAACAGATGAACAACCCAATAAACAAATAATATATGCATACGCATATACAATCTTGGTATGATGTGAACTCAGATCATGCTTTCAGGCGAGTTTTACTTTTTTTTTATCTTTGTTTTTATTTTGTTTAAACGTGGAATCAGATTTCTCCCTTTGGCTTGGCTTTAATGCTTTCATTTGGACGAGTGTCAGCTTTTGAGAAAGGGAGAGAAAGACAGAGAGCCAAACACACACACACGTCGCTGCTGTGTTTTTCTTTTTTTTGGACGTGTGACCACACACACACACACACACACACACACACACACACACACACACACACACACACACACACACACACACACACACACGTACAGAGAGAGAGAAAGGGAGAGAGAGAGAGCACACACAGGCACGCGCACGGGCGCACGCACACGCACAGCCACACCCATCCCAAGAGAGAGGTGGCGCCCCTCACTGGCCAGTTTAGTGCACTACACACTTGTGACACAACATTGTGATTTCTCACCTCTCCTGTGCCTACAGAATAGTGCCATTACACACAGACACTATTTTTATTTTATTTTGATTTCATGTTTGATGGGCAACACACACTCAAACACACACACACAGATGAATACAGTATTTCATTTTATTTTATTTTAATATTACTGTTACCATCATTATCATTTTTTATTATTTAAAATTGTTAGTTTCTGTTGGCTTTGTGGTTGCCCCCTGAAGAAACGACATCTTCAATGAAAGAATGAAATCACCTTCAACTCTTACGCTAATGGAATGTCAACATCATTCAAAGGACCAAGCATCAGAAGGAAATGGACAATCAAAGGTGTGTGACCTTTCAGGACTCAAGGACTCAACTCCCATTCAGCAAAGCAATGCTGAAATAACTCGCTCAGTCCCAAGTCAACTCTTCATCGTCTATGAATGGGCCGCATGCCAATGCCCCATCATCAAAGACTGAGAACCTGTGGGCGTCGGAGTGGACACTCCCCCACCAATGAGTTGCGAGTTAAACGCCACGACTACTGCCTGAATGATGGGCAGCAACTGCAGACTGGTCACACGTCTGCTGGAAATCTTCACCAAAAAGACACTGTTTCAAAAGCCACAAGGATACCAAGCAACAAGAAGTCCACCACAGCCTTTGGTGGTAGTGCTAAATCACTTTAGCCTTGAACTTTGGCATGGAGGGGGACAACTAGCAAATAGCCAACAAGCTTCTCCTTCGCACAATACTAACCCCTCTATCTTCTGACTGTGCACTAGATTATTTTGTTTTCATTTATTCTCTCACACGACATACAGTCACACACCCACATTCATAACTATGAGAAACGCAGGACCACCAGAACTTCACACAGAACCCTTCTGTTTGCCACATGAGATCAAGTGTGCCCATCATTTATCTTTGCTTTTATTCATTATGTTGCTCATTTATTTACACTGCTGTTGCCTTTATGAGAAAACAACAAACAAAGGGGAAGAAAATAGTGTTACTGATAAGGTTGTTTTTGTTTGCTTTTCTTTCATTTATTTTCTTGATTGAGGGGAGGCCCCCCACAATGCAAGATATGGTTACATCCGCTGAAGACAGAGCCCTCTGTTGCCTCAGCTTTTGGAGCTGAAGTTTTAATTTTTATTGGCCATGATTTTTTTGAGCTCACACGTTTTTCTCCTTTGTTATTTCTGAACGATTCTTCTTTTTCTCTTTTGTTTTTACTCAATTTCAGGAAAATTGAGACAGAGATTGAGGACTGCAGCCTCAACAAGTTTAAATTTTGACATTTTTTGACCGATACCCTCGTAAACAATCTGTACCTTACCCTTTTTGAAGCTGCTTGCGACAGACAGCCTAGTTCAACATTCATTGTTTTCATTTTGCGCGCCTCCCCCTTACCGCGTCGGACTGTCTGGCCGGCCCAAAGCCACTCGACAGCATGGGGGGGGTACCAAATTTTTCCTGAGAAAAAAAATGTCCCATTAGTTGCTATGAGTACATAGGCAATTACTTTTCAAACAAGAAGTCCTGGTTTAATGTGCAGAAAAAGGATAAACCTTGCTAGGGAAAGCACTCTTCGGGAGATAGCAGTCCACCTGATTTGATACATGCTTGGTAACCGAATACCGTTCTGAACAAATTTCTACGTTCCCTTAGAGTGAGGGTTTTTAGAGGTTGCGTGCTCCGTTCAATGTTGAGTGATATTAGAGGTGCCCAGAAAGTTCTGACAGTTGAGTTTCCCTCAGGTTGCAGACCGAGGTTGAGTTTCCTGCCGATTCAGAGGTTTTTTCTTAGACTTCTGGAGTTTATGGTGGTTGAGTTATTCCCAAACTCTTATTCTTCAAGAGTGGCGGTTGAGTTTCCTGCCGATTCAGAGGTTTTTTCTTAGACTTCTGGAGTTTATGGTGGTTGAGTTATTCCCAAACTCTTATTTTTCAAGAGCGGTGGTTGAGTTTCCTGCTGATTCAGAGATTCTTTTTTACATTTCTGGAGATGGACAGCGGTTGAGTTTCCCCCGCGGACCTGGGTTGAGTTTGGTTATTGTGCACGGCTGTGCGATTGCTGCCTGATCAGCAGCTAGTAGACTGTCAGTACTGCAAGGGACAATACTCTAAGTGTAGACTCCGCCAAGGCGGAAGTAAAAAGGAGCGTACCTCTTAGTAATCAGACGATACCAGTAAAAAGCAATTAATTAACACTAAAAGGTTGCCAAGCATGAGGGGGCAATAAGAGCTCATTGACCCCGAGAGACGAGGTGGACTGGCTATCGCCTGTTACGGCAGAATTTACGGTTGACCTCATTTAGTGACATGATTCATTGCTCTGGTTGAATGATGGAATCCAGGAGAAGCATTGATGATTTTATATAAAAAGTTTATTCTATTGCTAAGTAAAAAGGTACAAGATGGAACAAAGTGAAACAAAATTAGCGTCCGTCCAGGCGGACGTCCGAAGGAAGTGCCGCGCCCCGCTCCAACAGTTTCAAAGCTTAAGCTTTTTATACAGATAAGAAAAGGTCCCAACAGTGAGAGACAAAAGGGAGGGAGTCAGATGCCCATAGTGGCAATGTTGGAGGATGATGAAGATGTTATGAGAAGGTTTGGCTCCAGTCTTTATCTGTCTTGATAAGTGTGTGCGTCAGTGTATGTCTGCATGTGAGCAGAGATTCTGGCCTTGGCAGAGACTGTGCTGCACTGAGAATAATACGATCTGTACTGTTTAATCATGATTCAGCTGTTCAAAAGTGTAAAGATTAATGGAGTCGTCATGTATTAAAACATGACAAATTGTACACATGAACATACATTTGAGGATATGATGATGAATATAAAAATGACCATAACAATATCAATCCCACAAAATAGCGAGACGACTCTTGGACTTCCTATAGGAGGAGGTACATATAGTCCTTTTCTTTATTAAGATAACATTTAATAGAGGATAGGCAGCCAGCTTCGGTGACAAGGTAGAGGGGGAATTCTTGTGGGAAGTTACGACAGTTTTAGATCCCCTACCGTTATAAAGTCCCGCGGGCTATCGACATGGCGCCCAATCGTGGGGCACGACTAAGTTAACCTATTAGTCCGGGAAAAATAAAACGAGTACCGAGTCTAATTAGAGAACCTACGGAGTGCCCCTAAAAAAAGGTGTAGAGAGAGAGTCTCATTGCCCTGCCATACTGTTTGGTGGGAGGAGAGTGAATAGATTGGCTATCACTTTATGAGGGATAAAAGATAACTCAGTACGAAAGTAGTGAAGAAGCCTCGGTCTCTTTAGTAATTGACACCCTGACAGGCCTGATCACCCTGAATAAAGTGTGCAAAGAAAAAGAGACAGAGGTTAGAAGTGTGAGGTCTAACACTTTGAACACAAAATCGGAAAGGTGTCTTTTATGAAAAGAATCAGGTTAAGATAAGCCTATTCAAACACGCGTGTAAACAGAGGGGAGAAAGGCTATTGGAGCCCCCCTCTCAAGGAGAGACCTCAGTCTCCGCTTATGGCAATACTGTGATACGAACGTAAGATAAAACAATGGCGGAGGGAACACAGTTACCTCCCCATTTTTCTCCTGATCGAAGAATATCGACAGGAGGATTGTCAACAGGCTCCACCGGTACTAGGGTGCCTAGCAGAGAGATTGAAGCCGTGAGATTCAATGACGTGATTACAACAGTAAGAGCAAACCTAGGAGACACATTGGTGGCAGAAATATCAGGGCCTAAATGTACTATTCTAAACCCAAGAAATCCCCGTGGGGAAGATGGTGGAGGAGTGGCGAGATGGGTGGTAACGCAATGGCCCATCTCAGTCAATAAGGATATAAACAGGAGGGATACAAAAATAGGAAAATATCCGAGAAAAACGGCGTACGAAGTAAGGTTAGAGAAAAGAGCTGGGGAAGCCTATCTTCAGTATAGAGATGTGACAGGGCCGAGCAATAATGAGAGCAGAGAAAGAGGCGCTCTCCTTGAGTTTGAATTAAAGGAATTAAAATTAAGATGTGAAATGGCTGAGGAAGAGCAGAGGAATGCTGAAAAGGAAAGGCGGAAAAAAGAAAAAGGGAATCAGGAACGACATCTCAGGGAGTTGCAAATATTAGAAATAAAAAAGAACATCCAAATAAAGGAAGGAGAAATAGCAAACAGATCAGCTGAAGAAAAGAGAAAGCTTGATTTAGAATTGCAAAAACAATCTTTCCAGGAACAAGTCGATCAGTACAGACAAGAGTTGAGCTATGTGGAGAAAAAATTGAGACATTATGACCAGATTGTAAAAAAGCAGGAAGAAGAAGCGAAAAAGCGAGAGGAGACAATTAATGCTTATAGAAGCTCAGGAAGCCTTCACCTCCCCAGAGAAAAAGACAACAACCCGATAGAAGTAAGCTCGAAGGAGGGGGATGATGAAATTGTCCAAACGCCACATTCCCCCCCACCACAGAAAGAACTAATGATGACAACAGAGAAAAGAACTAATTTACCAGAAAAAGAGGAGCTAAGACTCACAACTGATAATGGCCAGATAAAAATAATAAATAGCACCACAGCAAAATTTGAAATGCCACGAAAATACGCATATGTCACCTGGGTGAGGGACTATGAAACAGGGTCTGTAACAAAAATAATACAAACACCAAGAAGACAGAGCTCTTTTGCACCACGACAAACATATCAAGGGAATCACAGGGAAGAAAACTCTCCGAGGCTAAATTCAACAGCGGGAGGTTAAAGAAAGGAAAACCCAAATCAGATCAGGCCCGAGATACCAGGGTATTTTCCGCGAAAGAATCAAATGGAGGGACAGAGGTTACGGGAGACTCAGAAGGGTCAGAAACCAAGGAATTCAGGAATAAAAGAAGGAGCACCTGCCTGTCCGAGAGTGTCGGACGAAGATTTTCAGAAAATGACAAAGGCAGAGAGGGACAATCTAATGAAAGAAAAGGAAGAATGGAAGATGAAGTGGATAAAGGACTATCAGGTAGTTCATCAAGCAAGAAGGAGCAAAGCACAGTAACCTCCCGGGGTGCGAAATAATCGAAAATGATATAATAGGGTGGCTAAAGATAAACGGAGAACTCCAGGGGGTTACATTAGACACAGGAACAAATATGTCCATCTTATTAGAGCCTTGGACAGAACCCATGAATAAATATGCCTTAGTGGAATTAGCAAATGGGAAAGAATGCACCATGCCAATAGGAAAATTTAGGGGCAGGGATGTCTTGATAGGTCCCCATGCACTGTTGGCTTTTAAAGATATAGACTGGCTGGAGAGAAATCCAGTAAGATGGATGAAAGAAATAATAATTCCAGAAGTATTACAAAACGTAATAGATAAATCTGAATTAAGTGATAAAGAAAAATTAATAGGCATACTAAGAAAAGCAGAAGTGGCAAAATTCAAGAATGACGTAGGTATGATGAAAACTCAGCCATATGTTATTAGGGGGACGATGCCAGGAAAACAAAAACAATACCCATTGGGCGATGCCGAGCAGGAATTTGCAAAAACAATACGGGAATTGGAGGAACTGGGAGTCGTTGAAAAAAAGTAGACGAACCGCCTTGCTCGATGCCTGTTCAGGCTGTACCAAAAAAAAAAAAAGATGGTACGGTTAGAGCAGTACATAATTTGAAACAATTAAATGACCTAACGGCAAAAGATGTAAGGCAGATAGTAAATCCAAAAGTCACAATGATGAGCTTAAGGCCAAAAAGGTACAATACCACAATAGATTTAGCTAATGGATTTTGGAGTGTACCACTGGAAGAAGTGTCGCAATTGAAAACATGTTTTATGATAAAAAATCAGGGATATTGCTGGACGCGTCTACCCCAAGGATTTTGTAACTCTCCAAATGCTTTCCAGGAAAGAATGGAAAAGCTATTAGCAGGACTTCCAGTGCAAGTTTATATAGATGACATTTTCTTCTCCACAGAAGAAGAAGAAGAACACTATACACTGTTAGGAAAGGTGTTAGATCGCCTAAAAATAAATGGAATGAAAATAGGCCTCCCTAAATGTGAGATAGGAACAAGCTCCGTGAAGTACTTAGGTATGACAATAGGGAGTGAATCAATTCAAATGGTCCCTGGCTACCTTGACAATCTTACACCACACACGGTGAAAAATCTGGAAAAAGCTATTGGAAAAATGAGCTGGGTTAGGTCCACAATTCCCAGGTACCCTGGCTTAGTCAGAGGACTAGAAGAAATAAAATTAGGACTAAGACAATGGGATGAAGAGAAGAAAAAATTAATAGAAAAAAAAAAAAAAGAAATCTACGATTTTGGAAGGCCAGAGACTATCAAAATTACTGAGGAAAAGAATTAGGGCACAAAATGCACTGGATAATTATTGCTCAGCTATTACAAAATCACGGATATGGATTGAGCATGTATAAAGTCACACAGGTCAAAGTGATTTTGAGCATGAAGGAAACCAGAGAGTGGATGACCTTGTGCGGGCTATAAAGAGTAAAGCAAAATTAAAAGGGATAAGAGGTATCCCTGTTGTTCCCTGAGTCATGGAGAAATGAGGAAGGAAAAATAAAGATACCTGAAATAGATAAAGGAAGAAAAAAAAAAAATGACAATGCCACAATGTTCTCCGGGGCAAAGTTCCAAAAACTGTTGTATGATCTTCAAATAGAATATGTTCTTGCGATCACATACCAATCCAATACAAACGGTGTTGCGGAACGAGCTGTTAGATCAGCGAAAGAAGCAATAGCTGCGATAGGAAAAGACTGGTGGAGCCATGACGATTTATTTTACATCAACCAAATATTAAGCCAGCCTAAACATAGCAAAACAGTTACCAGATTGACCCAGAATTATCCTGTGTTACAGGCAAAAGACAGGTGTGGATAAAAAACGGAAAAGAATTCCGGGTAATCGACCGACAGGAAGGTAACGTAATATACACTACGGATGGAGGAAAAATATCACCCCCAGCAAGTCCGAGTTAAAAGGCGGTTTAAGGAATAATGATGTAAAAGGGATTGATAGGCAGGACACAATTCCAACAGGGCCTCCGAAGTTTATGACTTCAAAAAACTGAGGTGGAAGAAGCGGTTCTCCCCACTTGGGAGGTTCCGTATCACCCTTCGGAGGTTGATGAGTTTTACCAAGTCTTACCGGACCAACCCCACTTGACCATGAGATTGGTTATACTCTGTACTCCTTGGGATGAGATAATAACGGTACGTGTGCTGTTTCCAGGACATTCTCCTGGTTCTCTTCCCACGGAGAGGGAGTATCAACCGGGGAAGTGTTGTCTGTGTATGGAAGGAGTGTTCTGTCTCAGATGGATGGGAAAAAGGCAGGATAGGAGGACAAGATATGACTATCGGCCGGTAGAGAAAGATGGCAGGAATAGAGTTGGCTGGGGCCTGCCGAGTTTCTAAAACTAAACGGAGGTTTGCTAAAGATAAAGTAGAACTCACAAACATAGGTGAAAAGCTAGGAGAAATGATGATGGCCTCACGGGAGTAGATGAAAAACCAAGGGAGACTTGGGTAGATACTCCTGTGAGTACTCCGGATAATAAGGAAAAGAAGGGACCTAGGAGGAGGCTTGTCTTCAAAAAAGAAAAGATATAAAAAGCCAGAGGAAGACGACTCTGATAGAGAATAGCGTCGTAGAAAAAAAAATAAATAATTTATATAGATAAATAAATAAAAATGGAAAAATGTAAATAATATAATGAAGCAATTGTGGTGCTATTCTCATTACAGAGAAAAAGGTCATCCCATCGGAAGAATGGAGAGGCTGCACCTAATATGGAATAAAAGGCATTATGATAGGGAGGCTAGGAAGGTGTTAAGGGAAAGAGACCAGGCGGCTTAACTGCATTGAGGAAGAATGTGGAAGAAATTATTGCTAATAAATGACACAGCTTTAATGAAGAGTCTTGTGGATAACGGGAAGGGGGTGTGTAGGAGAATAAGGCTGATAAAGATAGAAATGGTGAAAAGGGGCCTGAGTGAAACGTGACAAGGCCACAAGATAAAAATTCACCCGAATCACCTAATAAATATGTAAAAGCAACAACTTTTCCGGTGACTACATTAAATACTACAATTAGTAATATAACAAAATTAGGGAAGTAAGAAGCGTGTTAAGAGAATGGATATGATGGAACTGAGAGGATGCGAGATAGCCTTTGAAGCTTATCAGGGGCCATGCTGTGAGGAAGAACTGATGAAGACTATGGAAAGGCTCTCAAGGGTAGCATATGAGAGTCTATGAGTCTGTGAGGCAGTAAAGGGTGACATGGAAATATGCACATGGGAGGATTATGAGAAGATTTATGACGATACTACTAAGGGAGGGTTCATTGTGAGTGGAAGTCTGTATTATAAAGGGAATGGTAGCCTGTCACGGATTCAAGGGAGGGAATATTGGATTGCAAAGGGAAGCGATGACAATAATCCTTTAAGACACTGTGTTTTTTAATACAACCAAATCCCGGTGAAAAAAAAAAAAAAAAAAAAAAAAAAAAAAAAAAATGGTTAAATGATGATAATCAGACAATGAGGTGGATAGAGGCCAAAAAATGTATGTCTGTCATACTGGGGGTTGATTTGACGCAGGCCACAAATGCATATAAATTAATACTGGAAGTAGTGTCAAGTAACACCAGCAGGGAAATAGCTGAAGAGCCGTTTAGAAGCGACTTATGGGAAGAAGCGATGTGGAATTGTAGCAGACATCTCCCACAAAATCTCTCTAAACTAAGAGAAGAAGCAAAAGATAAGGCCCTCTGCATTCTTTGAAGCATGGGAATGGAGTCAGTTAGCAGGTTTATTACTCGGTAAAGAAGAAGGCTGGAATAGTTTTGATTCGGCTGAAATGGGAGTCTTAGTAATTCCACACCTGATAGCAATCCCTCGGGATGATGGGTCGGTGATACATAAATTCTTGGCTTATCCATTACCTCCCAAAGATCATGACGGTTTGGAATTTTTTAATGAGAGGAACACCTTTTAATTGGAAAGGAAAGATAGATGTTAGGGAGGATTTGGGTAGTTTCTTTGATGAGGTCAGTTTGGGAAATATGACAGAGCTGGGGGAAAGCGAGAAAGGAGTTTTCGTCGGAGGAGAAGTAGATATTATTAGAAGATATGCATATACGTTAGCAGATGCAGTTCTTCTATTCCTACCTGACAAAAACTACTTTTAGAAAGTTAGACAAGAAAATACAAAAATTGGAGAAAAGGCATTGTTTAAAGTAGGAGAAGGAGCCCTCATATGAAAGACTTCTGCTCAGAAAAAAGTGTGAAAGACATCATGTGATTGGGCGTTGGCATCCGATAACAGGACGATCTCCACCCACTGGGGAGGAAATAGTGGGCTCATCTTAGAGATATATACTGAAGAATAGACACCTTACGACACTCTCTCACGAGGAGAAAACCGGCAGAAGGACTGATAAGCAACTAACAGACAAACCGGCGGAAGAGATAACAGACAACTAATAGACGACTGACAGGGGATTGACCAAAGAAAAGGAGAATAGGAATGGCTGAAGCACTACCAAACTTCCATCATCCGGTAAATATAACAACAACCCTCGCACCCACACCCACACCCACACCTGCGCCTTGCACCGCGGCATCGACCACTCCTTCAGGTGGTACACTTGTGTTCAGTTGTTTAAAACAACTGATGTTGGGCCATGACAGTATAATTAAAAGTAACACAGGAAGTAAAATGAACTGGCAACTTTGTGCAACGCAATTGGAAAAATGTGGGGCATTGACAGAGGCACTTAACGAAAACCCAGCTGCTGAAAGCCCAGCTGCTGGCCGTGCAAAAATAATTTTAAGTATTAACGCAGACTTCTTTTTGCTGGCCGAAATAGCATGCCTATTGATTTTGACAGCCAGTAGAGACAACCTAATTGAATGGATAGAAGTTTTAGACTCCTCAATCATGAGTTACGTCATCAGAACAGAAGCAATGCTACAACTTTGACCAATCATGTTTAATTGTTCCAAAATTGTAACATTAACTAAAAAAAAAAAACGATCAGATGCTTTGGTTCGCTTGCTAGGCCAAAATAAGGACTTTTAATCCTCTCAGCCAATCAGAGAAGAGCATTCCCTGCCAAAGGCCAAGTTCACAGTCACCTGCTGTGGACCAATAGGAGCTCAGCTTTTTAAAACTTCTCGAATCCCGAGCGGGAAAACTGGTCTGTCTGACCATATATGGAAGTGCACGTGTCAGGCCCGTTAATTCATGGTATTAAGCGACTTTAGCCTCAAAACTTGAATATATGAGCCAAATTAGACCCTTTTAAAGTCTCCCAAACTAATATTTTACAGCTTTATCACAATTAAATCATCTTTGTAATAACTTTGAACTTTTCGCATCATTTTAAAGACTTGTTTAAACTTTTCTGTCCTGTTTTGACACTTTTGATGAGTTTTTCTGACGGAGTGTATTGAATCAAAAACAGATGCTGTAAAATATATTTTTTAATCTATCTCAGAGCCACGTCACACATTTATTGTGAAATTCGGCACAGATGTTGAAGACCAAATAAGGATTAAATCCTGTTATTTTTAGCCTAATGGCTTCCTGGGCCACCATTTTAGATTTTTTTTTTTATATAATGGATATAAATCTACGGTGCTTCTATTAATTACTGATATCACAGCACACACTTTACTAATGTTCTCCTCACGGAGATGATAATCACAGCACAATAAATCTCTGAAAACTCACCTTTGACACAGACTAACAAAAACCCACTAAGTTTAAAAAAAAAAAAAAAAAGGGAGTAATATATATATATCTTTTAACTTCAGATTAAATCATGCAGTTGTGAGCATATCTAATCCTTAACAAATTAAGAATTCTGGATGGCGACCACAGTAATTTATGCCCTAGATATAATTTTAACTATAGTTAGGATGAAGACAACAAACGTTAACCACTTTCGTTTTATTGGTGCGGGAATATATTTAGCCTATTAACATTAATGGTTATGTATCAAAAGAGGTCGGCCATCAGCAAAAAAGTAATCAAAATTTAGCGTAGCTATGGGGTAACCTACACAAGTTTTGGCAATAGCCTTTGTGGGGTTTGTCATGGGATTAAATCACCGTAAAAGATTGGAATTACGGGATAGACATATTGTTGATAGGGGAGGAATCTCCTTGAATAACATAGAATTGCATGCTAATGTTTGAACTCTCCTCTCCCATCTATAGGACGGGAAGCTGGTGCCGCGTGATATGGAGCTTCTACCGGAAAAAGCAGATTGGTTTACCAAACAAATAAGGATCGCGGACGCAAAACACAGAAAATTCCCCGGAGAGTACGCGCCAGTAGGAGAAAACAAAAGCGGGATTGGCAACAATGCCTGGTTTTGGATTTCTTTCAGGCTCAACAAGTATAGATCTGATGGGAGAAATGGAGAGTTACGCAAAGTGTTGTGGGACACATCAGGCATAAGGGGACAAGATGGATACCTGAACGACTCGCCATACCCCTTCCGAAGGTGCGTAGGGCTAAATCTCCCTACACCAGCATGGATTAGGATAAATGGGGCTCAAAATGAAAATAGGAGTGTAAAAGCTACAATGATTATGTCGAAGGGGTTGTTAATTCAAAACGAAAATAAAGAGTACAGATCTGTCTGTCTTGAATTGGACATTGACGGCAACCCCTTTATTTCTGAGGATAAACCCCTGCACTGGCACCCAGGGGTTCTTCCGCGTGGCGTGATGGTGCCAGATGGGGCCACAATGGCAGAGGATTTTGAAACTGATACAACTGGCTTTTTGCCCTTGTATGAGTTGCACCCAAGAATGGGGGTGGAAATGTGGGAGGTGCTAATCAACCCACAGGATGGAGGATGCCCATTTTGGCTTTTCGGGCAGAAACTTTTTCTTATGACACCAGAGCCCTCCGTGAGATGGAACGATAGGGAAATGGCAGCAAAACACCCCGATTACAAAAAACAATCAGAGAGGATAAGCTGGGGGTTGCGAGGCAGCACTCGCTGGTGTCACACGGGGAGGAGGTGGTCTGCAACTATGACATGTGACAGGGTCAGAATGGGGGGTGCCTCCTTAGACGCGCGGGATCCTAGATCCACTGATTGCGGGGCCCCTGATTTAACGTGCTGGGGGGATGCTTGGGTGCCCTGTGGACTAAATGTCTATGAGACACCCCTGACACTGGGGAATTACCCCTATCCTGACAGGGATACTCCTTACTTTCTCAGTGAAATTACTGAAGGAAGGAAGAGTTACCTGAATCCCCATCTGTATCTAATGACAAAAGCCGAAGCAGGGAAAGTTAATTTTACTGCTCTCAGACAGGTGAGAGAGTTTGGCGGTGGGATGGAGACAATTAATATCGGGAGTGAATACATCTCGTTCTACCAAAAACGTTACCAAAAGCTAACCAGGAAAAACAACAACCTGGAGAAAAACAGATATGGGGACATGTCAAAAATTCCAGCCGTAGCTCGGTTCCTGGCCCTGGGGTGGAGCATGAGCGATGATAAAGATGTGGATGAAAAACTTAGCATTGAGGACTGGGGGGGGGAGTGATTCTTCCTCAGGAGATGAAGGAGTTGGAAGTGGATCCTCCACCACCAAAAGGCGTGGAGAGGATGGAGATGATATGGTCTCGTGCCGTCTCTCAATCCCCTGCGGGTGTGGAAATGAAGCAGGAGAGAGATGATAACACAGGAGAAATCTTCTTTGCCGAGAGGGTAGCCGGAATACCCCCCTTCCCCACAGTGGTGAAAATCGAGTCTGCCGAAGAGGAAGCTGACAACTTTCCTCCATTGGAGGAAGTGCTGGATGATGATGTGGTGGAGGCATTGACGACAAGTGCAGAGACATTCGTGGGTGGAAGGGGGGGGGAGGCACCCAATGAAGGCATGGACACAGTGACACCTGCTCCGGCTGATGACAGTTTGGGAAGGCTGGAGAGAGCGTTCTCGCTTCTCAGCGTGGCTCTAGCAGACGTTAGAGGGGTCGTGATGTCAGTTGTGAAGGAGGGTCGTACCCCGCCACAAGGGGCCTCGGTTGCCAGCAGGCACTGAGAAGTAACTCCGTAAGGGGTTGAAACCCTAGCCGGGGGCGGCTACTCTGGAAACCTCTGGCGGGCGGCAACTCTGGCTGATGCCATCCACATATATTCATGATGATTAATAAGGAGGATGTTGTATGATTGTGTATTAATCATTCATTCATTATCCTGCAAAGAAATGCTTATTTAACCAATACAGCTATTAAACTGCCATTGTTATAGAAAAATGCTTGGAAAAATGTGACCTCAATGTGACCTGAACATGACCATCCGGTAGTGATACTTCTGTTTTCTTAGAAGACTTCTGTTTTTCGAAAGAAGAACTAACACCTCGAGGTGTCGGTTAAACAGGATGCATTAAGTATTAACCACACCAGATGGAAACCACCTTTAAGTAACTTTTTGTACTCCAGTTGGACCATGACATCTGAGTGAACTTTTGTACTTTTGTATTGCCATGACATCTGAGTGAACTTTTGTACTTTTATATTGCCATGACATCTGTATAACCTTTTGTACTTTCGTATGACAGCTGGGTGAGTTAGAGCACCTGCTACTGCTATGCCAGTAAGGCCTTGACATCAGTATGAACTTGTGGTCTCTTTTTCTATTCGCTAAGGTGATTAGGGCATGTATTATGACACGTTATCACGCCATGCTTTGGGCTATAAATATATCACTGATTACTGTATTCGTGGGCCTCCCTTAGACGGACATTCAGTTGTTCATGAGGCCCCCGTCTTTCTTTATCGGCTGATAGTTTAGGACTTTGATACTTTGAAACTTTTTGATTGACTTTTTGATTTTTGTAAACCTTTAATAAAATTCATTAACTATTAAGAAGACTTTTTGATTAAATCAACCGCCTGCAAACACCCACATCTGAGACGGCTCTCGTGTTTGAAAGACACACTTCTTGACCTCTGGTAAGTGAATCCGCCCTTGGCTCCCTCTTTATCAGGGGACTCAGGGTGGGCTAACTCATGCTGTTGTAAAAAAGAGTTGTTTCCAGCCTTGACCTACATAGGGTAGGTCTTAATATCAATCCCACAAAATAGCGAGACGACTCTTGGACTTCCTATAGGAGGAGGTACATATAGTCCTTTTCTTTATTAAGATAACATTTAATAGAGGATAGGCAGCCAGCTTCGGTGACAAGGTAGAGGGGGAATTCTTGTGAGAAGTTACGAGAGTTTTAGATCCCCTACCGTTATAAAGTCCCGCGGGCTATCGACAAAACCCAAATAATAAAGCTCATGATAACATCATTTTACATAATATACGTCTGCAAAAGTGGGGCTTACAAGCTTTGTCATTTTGAAGTCCATCAAACGACATGAAGTAAAACAAAACAAGAGAACAACAAAAACATTAGGATGGTCACTAACACAACTTCAAAGCTTCTCAGCACCACGGATAGCGAGCGCTTTATTCTGACACCCACTTTAACCATTTCAGCTCAGAGCCTGTATCGGTAGATTTGATAAAGTTTAGTAAAACTGACACAGTGACCCACGTGTTCACTAACACTATTTAATATGAAGTACTATAGACCTACTCACCACTATATGAAGGACGTACGACAGCCTTGTGCTCCGTGAACTCAACCACGATGCTCTGTATGTCCATTTTATTTTGTTCTCTCATTCTCTATGAACAACATGGTAAGTCCACTCAGTCTCTCCTGTCCCACTGTGCTCCTCAACTGGTTTTTAATACGTTTGAACTTGGAGAATGAGCGGGTCAACCTATAGACACATTTCAATGTGAACAAACATGAGACACATGACTGACGTGTGTGTGAATAACCAACCAACAAACCATGTTGTTTACATATGTGATGCTTGAAAAATGTAAAAATGTTAATGAATGAACCGCTGTTAAGGCTCATAAATAGTTTGTAGAAAGTTTATCACCTGAGGACGCGGTCGCTTATTTAAGGAAACTCACTTAGAGAATGCACACAGTAGAGATTTAATTGACACAAAACAAAACAAATTGAGCCTGAAACAGAACACGGCCTGAACTTGTTCGACCTGAATGAATCCAGTGTCCCTTTAAGCCTGAACCTGTTTCAACCAGACGGTATTCACATCTGTGTGCGCACATCTAGAATGATCCATTGAGTTATAAACCTGACGAGTAGCTTCATGTGCCACTACACGCTACGTCTGGTTGAAGCTACACTGTTTATATTAGACGTGATTATGGTTACAAAGCTGAGGATGCACACAGGCAACATCGGGGGCAGCTAAATGGCTGCAGGGGTCCTCGGGGTCTTCAGGTGAAGACGGGAGCATCCGAGCAAATCGCCTGTATTAAATAGACGGTGTGGCTTTGTTTCTGGTTTATTCAGATTAATAAGAGACTTTAAACAACACGGGCATGCCTGGAAGTCCAAGTGTGCAACAATTATTGCGATAATACCGATTTAAAGAAAAAAACAACAGAAAGCCCCCAACGCTGTGTTTCAACCAGTGACATCACAGCGTAGGCAATAAAAATCACACCATAGGGGCTTCTACGCTCAACAGTTCAGGTGAGAACCCTGATATTTCTGTACGTTTGCGATCCTTCTGAAGTCAGCTGACCTGTTGCACTTCAGACTTGGTCTGAAGTTTCTTTGGAGGAGAAAACAGCAAATCAATGCTCAACGGAGCTCATTTCTGTGATGTTTTGAAGACATTTTAAAAACAATGATAAGCTGGAAGTCGTGCACAGACACAGAATAAAACATCTCGTTTACCTTCAAAATAAAATACTGTGTTCAAGAAGAATTGTATTTCCATCTCTTTTACAACCGTTTCTCATGATCAGGGTAAATCAGAAGCCCTACGAAAACACTTGTAAACCCCTGTTTTTAGATCAGACTCAAACTAATGTATCATAGGGGCTTAATGTTTGTTTTTGGGGTTTTTTCAGTTTAATTGGATTTGTTACAAATAGGTCTGATTATTGCCAGACCTTTACTCTGCAGACTGAAGCAGTGAAATAGGATGAATAATTTAAGACAGTTTAAGTTAAGGAACAGTAAAATGTTTCTTAAATGTCACAGGGCTGAAACAACCGTGTTATCCAATGACTCAACACTAATGAAAGAGTACATTTATGATCTGTTCTGAACATTTAGATTTATTTATTTTTATTTTTTTTGTATCTTTATAATTGTTTGCAACACATCAGGAAATAATTAGTCCAACATAACTGAGGCTATAAATCCGGTGTAGAAAACATGGTGAACATCGAGTCAAAGCGTGACATGACACACCACGTGTCAGCTTTAATCCCAGCAGCTACACAGCAGCTCTGGGTTTATTTAGGCTTTTTACTCACTCAATAAAACATTATATACATCCTAGTACCAAACAAAAATCAATTAAACTGAGTTTTTACTGCTTAGCAGAATAACTTTAACTTACAGAGACAACACTGACATCTGGTGTCATAACAGAATCAAAGCAAGTGTTTGTGGATGCTTCTGGAAAGATGGAGCTCAGTAAATTTATCTAATCAATCAGCTGATTGGTTACAGTGACACACAGGACCACCCCTGACAAAATTGGGGCCCCCAGCGTACCCCATCCCTAATGTATCATTGGTGCAAAAATGATCGTAAAACAACATGCATTTAACATGACAAACCTTATTAGTATTAAATAACATACTGTCTGTAAATATAGATATAGAAATATGGCTCTATGAAAAAAATTAATATATTTATAATAGAAATAACAAAAATAAATATGAGTCCCTGAGTTTTCATTGTTTGTCATATTTCATTTTGGACTGAGCGCAGCCAATAGGAAGCCTCGGTCAGTGACACTTTTACCAACCTTTGATTTTCATCACGACGGTACTTGGTTCGTGTTGTAAAGATGATTATTTGGATAGGATTAAAGCAATGTGCACAAGTAATGATGCACGCTGCAATCATAACACACAGAGCGTGTGTACTCTGTGTGCGTCTTCAATAACATAGTTGAATAATAACTTATATGTACTGTACAAAAATTTAATTGAACATGTTTTAGAGTATTTATATGTGAATGAAAAGGGTCCTGTGTGAAAATAAGCTACTTGTTAAGTAAAGTTTTGCATTAAAAACAATTATTCATGCTGCATCAGGGCCCTACCCCCACCCCTTTAAAACAGTACAAATGGTACGACCTGGAGATAGACAGCAGCAGGAAACCATGTCTTTCTTCAAGAAAGGAAAAACAGGTAAAAACATAAAGAAATAAAGGAGAGGGAGAGAAGGTGAAATGAGGGAAAGCAACTTTATACTCAATTCTTCAGAGGTGAGTTTTAAAACACACATCTTTTTTAGGCAATATATTATTATGTTTGAAATAAACTACATGCACTCTCATGCATGAACATTCCTTTTGCACGTCAAATCTTTAATGGAAAAAAAAAATTTAAAACTAAATTTTGCTGCCACCAAGTCTTAAGTAGGTGTCCAGATTGTCCCCATGATTCTAATCATTCTATATTTACCTTTTATTAACCAGATAAAAAGATTTTTAGCACAAGTCACAAATACAATTATCAATAAACTGCTAAAATATAGTAAGAAATGGATATGGATTCATTAGGTTATTGTGAAGAAAAAATAAAACTTACATAATAATGTAAGAATACTAGTATACCGTAATTTCCAGACTTTAAGCCACTACTTTTTTCTTTTTAACCCTGCAGCTTAAACAATGACGCGGCTAAATTGTGGATTTTTCCTGGTTTTATGAGCTTCATGGCGCCACAAAAATGAGCTCCATCACATTATACCAGGTGGAACAATGAAATTGTTACCATTAAATCGTTCTTGCTCGCACTGAATCATTCTGATCACTCATTTTGTCATGATGTACACTGCCTCACCATAGCAACGACGCGGAGAAATGTTGTCAGAGAGAGAAAGAGCTCCCACTGCCGCAGCAGCAACAGTGTGGATGCAGTAAAAATCAGCCAGTTTGTAATAGAAGAATAAACAGCATAAAGTTGTTAAATCACCACGTTAGGTTTGTTCAGGATTGATCAGTGCTCTGGACTCTGAGGCTGATGGAGACGCTTCCATAAGGAGGACATACAGACTTATCCAGGCTGTTCTGATCTCTGAAAAAAAAACTATTAGTGGGTGAACAGCCTGATAGTTCAGGGTAAAGGCAGACATACACTGTGCGATTTTTGGCCCATTTTGACCCGATTTTCGACTCATGCAACTATTTTGTGCGATCGTGCAAGTCTCTGCTAGATCATGTGCCGTGCATCGTGTAGTATACATGGGGTCAGGAGAAGCGATTAACACCTCACGACCAGCTCCCGATCAGCAATCGTAGGTTGTAAGGATTTTAAACATGTTTGAAATCCAGTCGCTCCTCGTGAGCTCCTCGTAGGGTATCTCACAGTTGAAGCAGTGCCACAGACCAGCTTAACATAAACGCTCACACTGTGCATGCGCGAACACCATAGGACCGCTGTAAAAGTGACAGACTGTATTGCCCACGTCTGTCCAGTTCCTGGTCCATCACGTCGCCATCTTTTCTTTTTTAAAGCTCTTTTTGCTGAGATTTGCGAGTGTCTCTCCACTTCTGGGTTTTTCTTCTTCGTCTGTTTTAATGGCGAGTTCTTCTTCTTCTAATTTGTACACTGAAAAAAATTTAACATTGGCTTAACCTACAATTTGTATAGTAATCATTGGCATGAAATTACCGCAACTACTTGCCATGTAGCAAGACACACAGCTTGTGAACTTTAGTGCTCATTTTCTTGTCATCCAGTCCCATAAGAACCTTCTGAACAAACTCAAATGTACGTCCACACGACTTTGGGTACTGCATGTTGAGGGCATAAATGAGCCCAAACAGCATGACAAATCCGTCGACCACCGAATGCAGATCAGCCATAACCTCTTCGCCTTCCAGAATGATTTTCACATCTGTGGGCGTTAGGATGACTGCCATGGTCTCTACTTCCACATTCGAATCTTGCAGGTCCTGCAAAACAGCAAATTAACACAAAATATAACTCACAATTGATACAATGATTTTATGGTCAATCATGAACTGCATCCAAAAGAATTTTAGAACACACTGCTCTTTTTTATGCGACTTAGAGACTATGGATGAGTGACCTTCAACACCTGTCAGGGCACCAACCAGAGGGCACCAACCGCTTTAAATACTGTGCGTATCTGCTTCGATCAGTTCTGTTTTATTTAACTTACAGAAATATTACAAGTGCATAGGGTAATTAATCGTATCATTTGAGTTTTCAGAACATTTCAGTCATTTATACAGTACTTTTCATCTTCTTTAGGGTACTTTGAACCTTTAAAACAGCAACATTAGATTAACAACAGCCTTTCATGTTTTTTTAATAAAGTTTAATTTGAGTTTAAGAAAAAAATCCATTGTTTTTTATGCACAACGCTGGGAGGAGCACACATTGTTACATTCTTGATTCAGTTTTGTTAGAGCCTTGCAGGGGAGAAGTCTAAACTCCATAATATGAACATAACCGGAACACAGCAAAACTGTTTTATTGAAAAAGAAAAAAAGTCCACACAATCTGTGTTGTATGGTGTGTATTAATCATTCATTCATCAACTTGCAAAAGAAATGCTTATTTAACCATTATAGCTATTTGCCTGTTCTGACATGTCACACTTATTTGCTGCATTTTTGAGAGGTCATGACCAAAAGATAACCACATGTTTTCCACAGAAAAATAGAGTTAACACCTCGAGGTGTGATAAGTCACACTTAGAGAATAACAGGATGCATAACAGGAAGCCTGCGACTCACTTGGAGCATAACAGGATGCATAACAGGAAACCAACGCCTAGTGATGTATCATGTGTTAACCATAGATAACGATGAACAACCGGTGTGGAAACCACCCTCGGTGAAAAATGTTGAAGCGACCATATAAAAATCTGTTATGCCATCTGGGCCTTGACCTATGTATGACCTTTTGTACTTTTGCTTGAAGTGGTTGGAACATGAATATGACATTATTATCACGCCATGCTTAGGGCTATATAAACAGCTGTATTTCTGTGTTCTGGGTCTTCTCTTACAAGAGCATTCTAGTTGCTCATGAAGATCCCCTTCTTTCTCTATCGGCTGATAGTTTAAGACTTTGATACTTTGAAACTTTTGATTGACTTTTGATTTTTGTAAACCTATAATAAACAACCATCAACTATTAAGAAGCCTACTTGATTAAATCAACCGCCTGCACACATCCACATCTGAGACAGCACTTGGTTGGGAGACACACCTCTAGGCCTTTGGTAAGTGCGTCCGCCCTTGGCATCCGCCACACAGGGGTGCCCAGGGTGGGCTAGCTCATGCTGTTGTAAAAAAGAGTTGTTTCCAGCTTCGACCCATATTGGATGGGTCCTAATGTCAATCCCACACAAAACTAGAGTGAGACTTCTCGACTTCCAATAGGAGGAAGTACATATAGTCCTTTTCTTTATTAGACAACATTAATAGAGAATAGGCAGCCAGCACCGGTGACCAGGTAGAGGGGGAATTCTTGTTAGAGTAAAACAGTTTTAGAACCCCTGCCGTTATAACGTCCCGCGGGCTAAAGACATGGCGCCCAACGTGGGGCTCGACTAAGTAAACTTTTTAGTCCGGGAAAAGAAAACGAGTACCGAGTCTAATTAAAGAACCTACGGAGTGCCCCTAATAAAGAGATACAGGAAGAGAGTCTCATTGCTCTGCCACACTAGTCGGTGGGAAGAGAGTGAATAGATTGGCTATCGCTCTATGAGGAATAAAGGATAACTCAGTACAAAAGTAGTGGAGAAGCCCCAAACTCTTTAGTATTTGTCATTCTGTCAGGCCTGATCACCCTGAACGGAGTGTGCAAAGAAAAAGAGAAAGAGGTTAGAGGTGTAAGGTCTGACACCTCGCACACGAAATTGGAAAGGTGTCTTTTATTAAAAGAATCAGGTTAAGGTAAGCCTATTCAACGCGCGTGAAAAACAAGAGGGGAAAAAGCTATTGGAGCACCTCTCTCAAGGAGATACCTCAGTCTCCGCTTACGGGAATACAGTGACACGAACGTAAGATAAAACAATGGCGGAGGGATTAGAGTTACCTCCCTATTTTACTCCTGCTCGAAGAATGTCGACAGGAGGAATGTCAGTGGGCTCCACCGGCACTAGAGTACCTAATAGAGAGATTGAAGCCGTGGAATTCGATGAAGTGATTACAACAGTGAAAGCAAACCTGGGAGACTCATTGGTGGCAGAAATATCAGGACCTAAATGTACTATATTAAATCCCAGGAACCCCCGTGGGGAAGATGGTGGTGGAGTAGCACGATGGGTAGCAGGGAGATGGCCTAAATCAGTCAACAAGGATAGAAACCAAAGGGATGCCAGAACAGGGCAATATCCTAGGAGGTCGGCATACGAAGTGAGGATAGAAAAAGATGAAATAAAGAATGATGGGGTAGTGTCAATAGTTAATGGGTATTATTCCCGTTTTTATGACAGAGAACCAAAATTGAGCTGGGATGAGTTAGAGGAAACTCTGGCAGCTGTCTTTGACGCGGTAGTAACAAGAACGGTGGTAACCACCACGTGGGGAGACGGGTTGTTCGGCTATCCTGACAATATGGCTAGAATAATGATATATCAAGCAATGAAGAAATGGATAAAACAAGGGACAGGACGCCGAGTTATATGGGTCCTGCAAACCAGAGAAAAATTCCAAGATACAAACACCGTCTTAGCCTCACACCATAAAAAAATAGCAAAAATACCCGCGGATGACCTCAGCTATAAAATAGAAGGGTTAAAGGTACTGACAAAGACGCGACCAAGATCAAAATCGGCCGAAAGGAGTGTAAGACCTAAAGCAGTAAAAAGAGATGGTAACAAAGACAAGATTAAACTATCTAAACCGCCCCCGTATGAGGGACCACAAGCGGGCGCGTCACTGTATCAAGGAATAATGGCGCAAATGATGCCTCTATCCCCTTCAGCCCCTTGCTCCACAGATGAGTGCATAATGGATGCCCTGGTAGGGGATAGAGAGGGAGGTTTAAGTAACAAGTACATAATGATAACTGATGGTGAAGAGAGTAGTTCAGAAAGAGAAGATGAAGAGTATGAGGGCCTAGAGGCTTTTGGAGAGAATACTGAGGGTTGGCAGGAAACAGACGAAGCACACAGGAGGTGGTTAGAAGAAAGAGCCGCAGCAGCCTATCATCAGTATAGAGATAAGGCAGGCCCAAGCAATGATGAGAGCAGAGAAAGAGAGACATTCCTTGCATCTAAATTGGAAGAATTAAAATTGAGATGCGATAAGGCAGAGGAGGCGTGTAGGAAGGCAGAAAAGGAAAGGCGAGAAAAGGACGAAAGGAATCAGGAACAACACCACCGAGAGTTACAAATATTAGAGACTGAAAAGGAAATACAAATAAGAAAAGGAGAAATAGCAAACAGAACAGCTGAGGAGAAAAGAAAGCTCGATTTAGAGTTACAGAAACAATCTTTCCAGGAATATGTTGATCAATATAAGCAGGAGTTGATCTACACAAGAGACAAATTGAAACATTATGATCAGATTATAAAAAAGCAGGAAAGGGAGGCGGAAGAAAGAGAAAAGACAATTAATGCTTATAGAAGCTCGGGAAGCCTTCCCCTTCCTAGAAGATTAAATAACAGTCCAGTAGAAATAACTACAGAAGAGGAGGATGAGGACTATGAAATTCTTCAAACACCACACTCTCCACCACCACAGAAAGAATTAATGATGACAGTAGAGAAAAGAAGTAGTCTGCCAGAAAAAGAGGAACTAAGGCTAACAACAGATAATGGCCAGATAAAAGTAATAAACAGCACCACTGCAAAATTTGAAATGCCGCGGGGATACTCATATGTCACCTGGGTAAGGGACCATGAAACAGGCTCGGTGACAAAAATAAAACAGGAAGATAAGGAACATTACAGGACTATGACAGCTCACTATGAGCATCAAGAGGCTGAAATTAGGGCTGGAAAAGCAATAGCTGAAGAATGGGAGAAATTAGGAATAAGGGGATATCTCCCGCTAAACGGTAATATGACGTCAGGCTACGTCTGCCTTCAACCAAGGAGACAGAATATATTGTTGGATCAATTAAGAAAGGTAGGAAGGCAAGAGACTCGCATGGTGATAGATCTTAACTGTCAACACACATTCCCAAAAGAATTAGGAGGAAATAAAATAGCTTTTGAAACAATAGCCATATGGCTAGGGGTAACCATAACTGGAGTGGAAAATACCCTCTCTAATGTTGTAGTGGTATTAGAGGATAAAACAGGAAAAAGAATTGAGGAAATAATAGAAAGGATAAAAGCAACAATGAATTCGGCTAATAGAGAAAGGAGGGAGGCTGGTAGGCAATTACAAGACATGTCTCCTGTCTTGGAAAAACCCCGGGTGAAAGCTTATCTAACGCCCGAGACGCGACCAAAGAAGGCTACTCCCTCCACCTCCAGAGTAACCTATGCATTTGAGGAATCAGATGAGGAAGAAGAAGTTTTTGAACCAGCACCAATAAGTCGATCTACCCCAATTATGCCACATGGGTCACATAGAATTAAACCAAAGAGGATATATGAGCCCTACAAATCAGATTATGAAACAGGAAATTTAGAGCGACCTGTGAGAAGCAGACATGCGCGGGGGAGGAGTATTGATTGGGGAAAATACGATAACACGAAATGGCCATGTAGGGATGGATCTTCCCCGAGACCTGCAGGAAAAAAGGGACATTGCCTCATCCCCTCCAATCACATTCCAGACTGGGATACTAAATCTCAAGAATGGGATGATGATGCTGAATTTCCGGAGTATTACGCGGAGAAGATAGATAAACAACATGCGCTAGAATTATCTTTCACTCCTAGTGCTTCGGAGATAGCCAGGTGGCCTGGAGTGTCACAGTCCTTTAAAAAGGCCTATCTCACACGTGGATATGATCAACTGAGAAATGCTCATAGAGATGTTGTAAATAGCATCAGGAGCCATTCATACAGATCAGACACCAGTGGGAATGAGGGTCTAGAGGATAGTGATGAGGAGTCAGAGGAGGACGCGGATCATGAGAGGAATAGGAAGGAGGCCGCTTATTCTGAGAGAGGCAGAAGGGGTAGAAGAAAAGAGGAAGAATCCTCGTCAGACGAAGAGGAAGTAAAGAAATCCTATGAATCCAAAAAGAAGAAAAAGCCTAAAAACAAGAAAAAGCTCAACATCAGTCTACAATTGGCAACATCCATGTTGACTAACAAAGCCTCTGACTCAGAAGAGGACGAGCCCTTAGGGCTGGTCCTTAGTCTCTCAGAAATCCTCAAAATGGCCGCAAATAAGGAGATAAATGAGACACCAGGAGAATATGCAGTGAGATTGTTGGATATGCTCCCAGTGAGACAGCTGAAAGATGCAACAATCTCAAGAGCAATAGCAAATAGAGAGAAATTTGACTTAGGTAAAGGAATAACTCTATATATGCTCTCTAAGGGAAATTCCACTCACACATATCAGGACCCTGTCAGAAAACTAGCAGATAAACTAGTGAAGCAATTCAAAGAGGGAAAAATAGATATCCTGCATGCTATGTCTCAAATGATAAGCAGCGAGGCAAATGAGTCACAACAGGTAGAGTTCCTTATGCAGTGTGGTGACTCAAGAGTAATAGAAGTGGCTGTGGAATGGAGAAGAATGACTCACCCAGAGAGACAAGAAAAATTAAGAGTAATAGATACAATAAGAGGAATTAGAAAGCAACAAAGAGAAGAAAAACAGTCAAAAAACGAGTTGCGGCGGCCAGAAGGGTGAAACTCTGGCAGTAACATAGACGGCCAGTTCTCTTCAGCCAGGCAAGAGAGGAGTACGATGGGAGGCCCCAAAATAATACAGACACCAAGGAGACAGAGCTCCTTTGCACCGCGGCAGACATATCAGAGAGAGAGAGAGATAGAAAATCCTCCAAGGCAAAGCCCAAGAGAGGGAGGCCCAAAAAGAGAAAACCCGAATCAGACCAGGCCCGATATACCGGGGTATTTTCGGCGGAAGAGTCAACAAGAGGGTCAGAGTACCCGGGAGACTCCGAGGCGTCAGAAACCAAGGAGCTCGGGAATAAAAGAGGGAGCACCTGCTTGTCCCAGGGTATCAGACGAGGATTTTCAGAAAATGACGAAGGAGGAAAAAGACAATCTACTGAAAGAGAGGGAGGATTGGAAGATGAAATGGGTGAAGGACTATCAGACTACTCATCGAGCGAGAAGGAGCAAAGTAGAGTAACGCTCCCAGGATGTGAAATAGTTGAAAATGAAATAATAGGGTGGTTAAAAATAAATGGAGAACTTCAGGGGGTTACATTGGACACAGGAACAAATATGTCCATTCTATTAGAATCATGGATAGAACCTACGAATAAATATGCCTTAGTGGAGCTGGCAAATGGGAAAGAATGCACCATGCCTCTAGGGCAATTCAGGGGCAGAGATGTTTTAATAAGGCGTCACGCACTATTGGCATTTAAGGATATAGACTGGCTAGAAAAAAAATCCAGTAAGGTGGATGAAAGAAATAATAATTACAGAAGTGCTACAAGATGTGGTGGATAAATCTGAATTAGGTAACAAAGAACGATTAATGAGTATATTGAGGAAAGCAGAGGTGGCAAAATTTAAGAATGACGTGGGAATGATGAAAACTCAGCCATACGTTATTAGAGGGACTATGCCAGGAAAACAAACCCAATACCCATTAGGTGATGCGGAGCGGGAATTTGTAAAAACAATTCAGGAATTAGAAGAGCTGGGGGTTGTCAAAAAGGTAAACGAACCACCTTGCTTAATGCCTGTTCAGGCCGTACCAAAAAAGGATGGAACAGTCAGAGCGGTACATAATTTAAAACAGTTGAATGACCTAACGGCAAAAGATGTGAGGCAAATACTGAACCCAAAAGTCACAATGATGAGCCTCAGATCAAAAAGGTATAACACCACCATAGATTTAGCAAATGGATTTTGGAGTGTACCACTGGCAGAGGTGTCACAACTAAAAACATGTTTTATGATAAAAAATCAGGGATATTGCTGGACGTGCCTGCCCCAAGGATTTTGTAATTCCCCGAATGCCTTCCAAGAAAGAATGGAAAAGCTGTTGGCAGGACTGCCAGTTCAGGTGTATATAGATGATATTTTCTTCTCCACCGAGGAGGAAGAAGAACACTATGTACTACTAGAAGAGGTATTAGACCGTCTAAAAATAAATGGAATGAAAATAGGCCTTCCTAAATGCGAGATAGGAACAAGCTTTGTAAAATACCTAGGTATGACAATAGGGAGTGAATCGATTCAAATGGTTCCTGGCTATCTTGACAATCTTAAACCACACACGGTAAAGGATCTGGAAAGAGCTATTGGAAAAATGAGTTGGGTGAGATCCACTATTCCTGGGTATCCTGGCCTAGTCAGAGGAGTAGAAGAAATAAAATTGGGCCTAAGAAAATGGGATGTAGAAAAGAAAAAGCTAATAGAAAAAAATAGAAAATTAACCCCAGAAGAAAAACAACTCTTCCAGACCACGGTGAAGCAAGTAAAGGAAGCCGTAAGACCACTATCGGCCGTCACAGGAATAGATCCAGTAACACTGAAAACAGTGATGCAGGAGGACGGGGGATGGATAGAGGCAACAGAGACAGGAAGTGAAAAACCCTTCATGTACTATTCACACCGATTCTCAAACACAGAGCTAAAATATGCCACAGTGGAGCAAGAACTTTTGCTGTTATGGAAAGCATATAAAGAAATGAGGGCAATGTTTGGAGACAGAAGGGTGGTAGTAGAAACAGAAAATCCTCTGACAAAAGAAATTCATAAAGGATCAGTAGAATTTGCAAAAGCCTATCAAAGTAGGTGGGGAAAATGGACTTTGATGTTACAAGATAAACAGTGGCGGTTTGCTCTGGGAGAAAATAAAAGAAAAATCGGAGAAATTAAGGAAGAAAAACCACCGGTAGATTGGGATGGAGTATATTCCATATTTACAGATGGGAGTATGACAGACAAAGATGAGGTAGGCAAATGGGGTTTTATAGTGTATAAAAGAGAGAAACAGATCTGCCAGCAAACAGGAAGAGAAGGTAGTACGGCACAGGAAGCTGAGGTTTTAGCACTTGTGAATGCACTGCAGTATGCTAAGAAGAAAAAAATAAGGAAGCTGAAAATCATATCAGACAGTTGGTATGTGGTGGATGGTGTAAAAAACAACCTACGGTTTTGGAAAGCCAGAGACTATCAAAATTACCGAGGTAAAGAATTAGGACATAAAATGCACTGGATAATTATTGCCCAGTTATTACAAAAAACGCAAATATGGATTGAGCATGTGAAAAGCCACACAGGCCAGAGTGGTTTTGATCATGAAGGGAATCAGAAAGTGGATGACCTTGTGCAGGCTAGAAAAAGTAAAGCAAAATTAAAAGGAATAAGAGGGGTTTCTCTCTTGTTTCCTGAATCATGGAGAAATGACAAGGGGAAGATAGAAATACCCGAGATAGATAGAGAAAAATACCTAAAGACCATACATGATATGCTCTTACACCCAGGAACAGAAAGAATAAAAAACTGGTTAAAAGATCAGCAAGTGGAATTAAAAAATTTGGAGAATATGTTTGGCGAGCTTCGTAGCAATTGCGAGAAGTGCGCAAGGAAAAGAAATCTGCCACCCATCAAATATAATGAAAAGCCAATATCAACGGAAGTCATGGGAGTGTCGGCATCCATGGATGTGGGACATATACCTAAACTAAAAAAATATAAGAAATTCTTGGTAATTGCAGACAATGCAGGAGGAAATACAAGAATATTTCCCTTGATACATGAGACACAAGAAGAAGCAGAAAAATGCTTGCTGTCATATTTGCAGGGGAATATGACAATAAAAGAAATAAGAAGTGACAATGCCACAATGTTCACTGGGTCAAGGTTCCAAAAACTGTTGTATGATCTTCAAATAGAACATGTTCTAGCGATTCCGTATCAATCCAATACTAACGGCGTTGCTGAGAGAGCTGTTAGATCAGCAAAAGAGGCAATAGCTGTGATAGGCAGAGACTGGTGGAGACATGACAATCTATTTTACATCAACCAAGTATTAAGCCAGCCTAAACATCGCAAAACAGTTACCAGATTGACCCAGGATTATCCTGTGTTACAGGCAAAAGACGAGGTGTGGATAAATAACGGAGAGGATTTCCGGGTAATCGACCGACAGGAAGGTAACGTAATATATACTACGGATGGAGGGAAATATCACCCTAAGCAAGTCCGAGTTAAAAGGCGGTTTAATGAATAAAGATGTAAAAGGGATTGACAGGCAGGAAACAATTCCGACAGGGCCTCCAAAGTTCATGACATCTAACAAAGTGGTGGAAGAAGCGGTTCTCCCTACTTGGGAGGTACCGTTTCACCCTTCGGAGGCTGATGGGTTTTACCAGGTCTTACCGGACCAGGCCCACATGACCATGGGGTTGGTGATACTCTCTGCTCCCTGGGATGAGATAATAACCGTACGTGTACTGTTTCCAGGACATTCTCCTGGGTCTCTGCCTCGGGAGAGAGAGTATCAACCGGGGAGGTGTTGTCTGTGTATGGAAGAAGTTTTCTGTCTCAGATGGATGGGAAAAAGGCAGGACAGGAGGATTAAGAATGACTATCAGCCAGAAGGAAAGCTGGTAGGGGTAGAGTTGGCTGGATCATGCCGAGTTTCATTCTGCGTAGGGTGCTGGGATGTGTACGGTGCTAGGATGATGTGTTGCCGCATAGATAGGCACGAATGGCCGTGCACCTGTATGGCAGGCGAGGGAGGCAACATTCTTCTGTGCAGGGATGTGCGCCTAGAAATGGCGTCCCTCCTGGCACATAGAACGAGCCAGCAATATCGACATAGGAGGTCAACAGGGAAAATGACTCCGTGGAAAACGGGGACACAGAAGCACGTGACAGAAAGGAAAGAAATAGAGGAGTTAAAAGAATTGCCTCCTAAAATGTTGGCAAAACTGAAAGAACGTGGTATTTCTGCTGACTTTGTAGGAAAGACAGAGATGATAAATGAGATGTGTGATGGATGGAGAGTTCCAATAGCTTTTAGGACTAAGCGAAGGTTCACCAAAGATAAGGTGGAAATCACCAATATAGGAGAAAAATTAGGGGAGATGATGATAGCCTCCCAAGAGGATAAAGAGGAAGGTGAAATTGAGGAATGGACGCCTCAAACGCTGAGTGCGTCACAGAAGGATTGGATAACAACAGGGAGTGTATACCCAGCCGGGGATCCAATAAGGATCCGGGGAATTAAGTGGAAGTTGGATGTTCTGATAGGATCCGATGTAACAGGGAAAAGAAAGGATAAGAGAAAAGTAGAAGAAAGATACGGGACACTTCATTTGATTGTGGAAATTCTCATGCAAAGGTGCATAGAGAGGACTTTTAATATGAGTCAGATTATCGCTGTCGCTGCTAAAGCATGGATCAGCGGAGGAGTCATTAGAATATCCAGAGAGATGCGAGTGGCACCAAAAGATAAGACAAAGAGACTTAGGTGGCTAACGGAGTGGACGAAAAAGAAAAATCAGGCGGAAGATGATGGCCTTGAAGGAATAGATGATGAAGCAAGTAAAACTTGGGTAGATGCTCCTGAGGAGGCTGAGGAAGATAGGGAAAAGAGAGTGTCTCGGAGGAGACTTTTCTTCAAAAAGGAAAAAGCAATGAAAGGGCCAAAGGAGGATGACTCTGATAGAGAGTAGCGACACTATTAAAAATAATAATAATAATAATAATAATATATAATAATAATAAATATGGATATAAAAAAACAATAATAATTGCATATATAATTTTTGGGAAATTTTAATCAGAAAATATAAATAATAATTGTGGTGCTATTCTCGTTACAGAGAAAAAAGGTCACTCATCGGAGGAATGGAGAGACTGCACCAAATGTGGAATAGAAGGCATTATGATAGAGAGGCTAGAAATATGTTATGGGAAAGGGATTATGTCAAGGATATCCAAGGAGGAAGGCTCTCTCCTTACAAAATAGCTGAGAAAAATAGGAAAAGGAAGGAATGGAAGAAAAGATGGGAAGAAAAATTTAAAATGGGAATGGCAAGTAAGGCTATTATAATCTTCCTTAATCTGGCACTTCTCAGCTTACTGATAACAATTGGAATTAGAACCTGGATGGAGCTGGAGAAGACGGGTTCCATCAAGCGGGTGGTTAAAGAAGAAATTGTTAAGTGTAAATCATGCAATGTATATACACCAATGGCAGAAATAGAAGTTCCCATTCCTTTTAGTACTGGGGGTAAGAAGGTTTTTGACCAAGGAAAGTATATAAGGAAGGGAGTTCAATTCCTAGCTCTCACACGAGGTTTGGTTGGAGAATGTGATAGGGAATTCTTTCTCCATGAAAATCCAAATGACAGGTTGAAAGAAAGCCTAAATGAGGGGAAAGAGACTAGACAGCTTGATTGCAGTGAATATATTCGACACCCGAGATTAAGACGACCTGATAGATGCTTGAGAGAGTTAATGTGGGAAAAGTTGTTGCTAAGAAATAATACAGCTTTAATGGAGAGTTTTGTGGATAAGGGAGAAAAGGTGTGTAAAAGAATAAGACTAGTGAAGTTAGAAATGGTGAATAGGGGAATGAATGAGTTCAGGAAAGAGATAGGATACGCTATAGCAGAGTGTCTTTCTCTGTTCCCGTACAAAAAGAAAGGAATGATGGCAGAGACGCAAACGCAGTCTCCGTGGGGATCAATATATGTGAATGTGACAAGACGACAAGATAAAGATTCACCCAAATCACCTAAAAGGTATGTGAATGCAACAGTCTCTCCTGAAATAACGATAAAAACTACGGTCAGTGATGTAGTGGAAAAAAGGAATAAGAAGTGTGTGACAAAATTGGATGTGATGAAACTCAATGGGTGTGCGGTGACATTTAAAGCCTATCAAGGGTCTTGCTGTGATGAAAAATTGATGGAAATGATGGAAAAACTCTCAAGGGTAGCGTACGAGAGTCTGTGTGAAGCAGTAAAAGATGACACGGAGGTTTACACATGGGATGATTATGAAGAAATTTACGGTAATACAACTAGAGAAGGATTTGTGGTAAAAGAGAGCCGTATTAGTGAGAATAAAGGATATTTGATGATGTCAGGTATAGAAAGAAGGAATGCCTCAATAGAGTGTCGATACCGAGCCTATGGCCAGTATTTAAGAAAGAGATGGGAAATAACCCCGGCGAAGTTTGGGATGTATAAAACATGCCAGAAATTGGATGAATATTCAGTGTGGAATGTCCCGTCTCATGATGATATCACAGAAGAGGATTACAATCTTGTGGAATATCCTCTGACGATTGATGAAGATATATTTGGCAATTTTAAATTGGAAACGTTAGAAAGAAAAACGATGATTCATGATATTAAAACAGCGCCGTTAATGGCACCGGAATTTTTGATAAGTGGAGAAAAGAAGGAGTCAAATAAAATTAGACGGAAGCGTGATGCTTCAGGCTATAGAGGGGAAAGATGCAGTGTAGACGCTGTGAAATGGTACGTCAACATTTTCCAGAAGTGGAAAGACGTAACTAAAAATTGGACTAGAAACTTTACGTATGGTAATGGAACACAATGTAAATCAATTAGACTATTTGATACATTTTTAGATGAGACTGAGATGCAGGAGTTTTGGGATCCAGGCTTGAATGGGAGTTTGTATTATGCAGGGAATGGTAGCCTGCCAAAGACAGAAAGATGGAAGTATTGGGCTGCACAAGGAAGCGATGATAAAAATCCTTTGAGGCACTGTGTTTTCTATTATAACCAAATCCCGGTGAAAAGATTGTCTAATGATGAGAAATCCATTGAAATAGATTCATACAGAGAGGATAGAGTTAAAAAGTGTTTCTATTTAAATGCCTATAACACCACTCCAATGTGGGCATCCCAGGTGGAACCAGACGCTCATGTGGTGGCAACATTGTATCCCCGTATTGATCCTGCTAAGAGACTAGGAAATTGTAATAGGAATGGTGGAGACTGTTATTCTACTAAAATCACGCTTAAAGGGGTGTATTGGAGATGGCTGTTGTTTGTGTTACCGGCAGAAGCTCACGGAGGAGAGGCAAAAGGTCCGGGGGTAATAAAATTTATTCGGAAATTCCCCAGGGTTCAGCAGCGGATTATGTGGATTGAAGCTAATAAACATCAGGAGAATGATTTGTTATGCCACACTAGGTATGCTACTGATGGAAGAAAACTTAACCCCGCTGATAGAGGGGGTAGCTGCTTCAGACAAACTGTAGGAATAGCAGTGCCAATGATAACACAGAATGGATACAGACAATGGGTAGAGAAAAATCAAACAGCGTGGTGGCAGGAAGCAAAAAAATGTATGTCTATCATATTGGGGGTTGATTTGACGGGGGTTAGAAATGCGTATAAATTAATAATGGAAGTGGTGATTAGCAATACTAGTAGATATATCGCTAAGGAGCCATTTAGAGGTAAATTGTGGGAAGAAGCGATGTGGAGTTGTAGCAAACATCTCCCTCACAATCTTACTGACTTAAGGGATAAGGCAAAAATAAAGCCGACGGTGTTCTTTGAGGCATGGGAATGGAGCCAGTTAGCGGGATTGGTACTGGGTAAAGGTGAAGGCTGGGATAGTTTTGATTCGGCTGAAATGGAGATTTTAGTGATACCATACCTCATGGCAATTCCTCAGGGTGATGGATCAATAATACATAAGTTTATGGCATACCCACAACCTCCCGTGGATCATGATGGTTTAGAATTTTTTAAGGAAAGAAACACCTTTTATTGGGAAGGAAAAATTGATGTTAGGGAAGATTTGGGTAGCTTTTCAGACGAAATTAGAGTGGAGAATATGACTGAATGGGGGGAGCCGAGAAAGGAGTTTTTGTCGGAGGAGAAACAGATATTATTAGAAGATATGCAAGTAAAGATAAGTTTATGCATCATATTTTGTGAATTTATGCTCAACTTTTAGAAAGTTGCGTATGAATTTTTATTTCACATGTACGTCTTTGACAGCCATTTTACCCCATAGTATCCATTCAAATTTCTATTGTGCATCCCTCATTTTAAAGTATCCATTTATCCCCAATGTGCTTTACACTTGAGAAAGAATGCTAGATTTTTTTTAGTAAAAAAAAATTAGAAGTCAATGCCAAGAGTAATTTAATTAAAATTGTATGATGTTTTTTTTAATCTATTCTGAAGACATTTTTGGAGCCTTGAGTTTATGATTTTCAAACACTACCTAACGTTTAATTACGGCTACAGAAAAGTTCAAGAACTCTTAATTACAAACTGCCAATTGATGTGGAGCTTTCGATGTTAAACAAAGACAAGTTTTATTTACATTGTTTAGCCTGTTATACCTGATGTTCTTTGATGATTGCATCCACAGGGTCTACCAGGAAAACCATCAGTAACTTCAGAAGACACTGCCTTCGTGTAGATGCGTTCAGTGAACCGTTTGATGAAGCCTGTGAAAAAAATAAAACTATGACTACTGAAATGTTTACGTTATGTTCTAAATATTTGCTCATTTTTTACTACTTTAATTTAAGTTATGCCTCTTTGATATTGAAAAAGATTGTGTTCATGTGACACAACATTCTAATCAGCCAATAGTTTAAACCAATGACTATAAAAAATAGTTTGACAATATATCAGATCCGGCTGCTGCAGCAGGTGCCATTTGAGCGCCATCTGTGTTTTGGGCACAGCATAAGAGATAACCCTGCCCATTTCCATGTAGGCAAGCGGCAAAATTTCCGACTTTGAAAAATTAATTTCTCAGCCTTATAAGGATTCTATGTACTCGTTTTGGGTTAATAGCATAAATTTTCATGTGCTGTAATGGGTGTAGTACATTGTTTCATTGATTATCCGTTTCAATAGATGTTTTTGAAAAAATTACTGTTACGACAATGAACCATGTGGCAGCAGGAGTAAGGGAAAATGAGGGCTTCGGTGGCAACATCGAAACCAATGAAACCATGTCGTCCATCTTCTTTTTTTTTTTTACAGGCCTTGGTTTAAACCTGAGGTGGAAGGCAGGTAAGAATTCTATTGTGGCAACTTTGGTAACCATCAAAATGCAGATTTATTTTTCATGTGGCTCATCCACATGAAACAAAAACTGTCAGAAAGTTCAAAGTCTTCTCTGTCAGCACATATAAGCTTAGATCTATATAAGCTTAGATCCAATCAGCGTTTCATAAAGCAAGTTAATTTCAATTAATTAAAAAAAAACTTGTGAGCACGCTTCTTTACTCTGGTTACCTCATCATGATCATGTAGAATCCCTGCAGCATTGTCTCCAATAGCTCCTCCTTTTCTCCTTACAACTTCCATGAGTTTGGCAGCGTGTTTATCCAACTGTGCAGCAAATGTAGTCTCCAATGGACGTGTAGTGATCCTTAAAAACTCTGCACGGATCTAAAAAACACAAAAATCAAAGCTTAAAAACACCAAGACAGATTACTTTTGATTTGTATGTTACAGGCAATGTAGATGTACTTTGCAAGCATCGTTTACTTTGTAATGGGCTTCACACACGGGGAGCGACAAACGTCAGCGTCAGGCGAAACTTGTTGCCACCCAGGTGAAACCAAACACGGGATGCTAGAAATCACCACGCGGTTTTTGCCTTATCGCGCAAGTTCAATAGAAAATGATGGAGGAGCGACGTCGCCCCCCATGTGTCGAGCCCATAATACATAGTCTAAGATTGACAACATACCTCCTCTTGTTGAAAAAGTGCTGGCCACCTTTCCCTGACTTCTTTTGTGCTTGGCTCACTGTTGACAATTTCTTGCCTGTGGTACCCAAAGGTTCCTGCCATCTTCATTTTAATCTGTTGTCTGTTGTGCCGCTTTTTCATTTCCTCCAAAATGGAAAGACGCTCTAGTTCCATGCTTTCAGGAGTCTCGCCAGTTGGCAATGATGGAAAATGGTTTACTTCTGCTCTCCTGGGCTTTTTAATGTTTTTAGATGGGTGAGACATTGAGGCCTTAGATTTCAGAGAGTTCACACTGACTTCGGGAGATGATCCATGTGCCTTGAGAGCTGACCTATAGTTGGCCATTTTAACCTTGAGCCTTTGTTTCCACCCAAAGAGTTCATCAGAAGACCCAGCTTGTTTGAGACATGAGTGCTTGAATATCAGAGCCCTGGCCACATCCACAAAGTCTGAATCCTCAGGATAAGCTTTGAATTTGTGAAGTTCTTCAACACTCTCAGGAACGCCATTGTCAAGTGTAACCCTCATGCTGTTTTCTTCGCTTAAGATGACAAGCAGTCGAACTGGTGCTGAGTGCGCCATGTTTTCTGTGGGGGGGAAAAAATCATTAGGGCTCTGTATAATAAAAACATAAACATGTCTTGTTATATAAACAATTCACCTTAAACATGCACATATCTTTTCAGAGTTATCATTCTCTTTCCCAGAACAAAGTACTCCTGCAGTGGATATGGATCAGAGAGTTCATCAACTTCCAGCAGCATTACTTGCTTTGTGGGACAGTTTGATAGTTCATATGAGCAGTAGTGTTCGTGGTACCATGCAGCCAGCTTGTGAACAATGAAAAATAGCTTGTTCTCAACAATGATCATTTCAATGATCACAGTAAACTCTGGCATTCCGGCAAGGGATCCATGTGCTAGGATCATCCCATTTCTGTAGTTCACTCCATTGAATGATGCATTTTTGGTGACACAAACAGAATCCATGTCAGGGTATTTCTTCTTTATAGCAGCAGCAATTTCCTCTCGTATGATTCAAACAGAAAAGTTGGACACATCAGACACTTGAAGGTTTTGCTTTGGAATGTTGCACACATGGAGATGATAGGCCATAAGAAACTGGTGTCTTTGCGCCAAAGACAATAGTATATTTTTAAAGCAGCTAGTATGTCGGACCACTCGCTTGAAGAAACTGTGCTTCGCTTCAAAGCGCATGGTCCAAAGCGCAACAAGGGGGCCATACTCACGGATCAAAGCCGGGTAGTGCTCAATGTAGTGATGTTTAGGGAGCAAATGAGAGTCTGGAAACGCCTCTTTGAATTTTGTTCTATGTTCAGAGATCTTGAAAGACAAATATCCAAGGGATTGGTCAGTCTGCACAGGAGAGGCAAGAAGTTCAACAATGTCCTTCAAGTCACAAATAAGTTGCCATGATAGTTCATGAGGTGGCACGGTATGACCTATTAAGAGTGGGAGAAATCTTAGCAACGCCCAGTTCTCATGAGCGTTGCCGCCAATCGTTTTTCTGGTTGCATAAGTTTGTGGTACAGGATGCGGTCGGTTTTTTTTATCAGTTAGTTTATAAGGAAAGTCAACAATTGCCTTGTTCAAAAATGCCAATGAGAACTACTTTTTATCAATGAGCACATTCAAAGTCAGAGCTATTTCAACAGGGACAATGCCCTCAAACAAATCATGTACAATGTCAGGTGGAAAACATTTTGTAACATTGAAAGATGAAAGCTTTTCAGATAGTACACACTTCCTCTTAACACCAAAACAGGTTATGGAATTGTCCTCAAGGATTTTTAAGTGTGTTTTGTGATCAGTTTCAGATCTTAAAACGAAGCCTCCACTTGCCACGTCTTTTGTTTGAAAATCTTGTCTTTCACCAGTGCAGAAACAACATGCATATCTGCCAGAAAAGTTTTCAACAAATCCACCTATGCTGTGTGCACCGAGATTGTCAGCTACAACACAAAACAGTGTACCTTTTAGTGTTTTCCCCAACTTCTGCAAAAAAACCCCAGAGTTCTCTAAAATGAGAAGATCATTAATTAGGGGCTCTAATACCTTTGCGTAACCATAAGCCTTAACATCATTGCTATTGATTAAGGCTGCTAACTGGATGGAGGACAGTGCAGAGTGGTAAGCAGTAGGCAAGTTTCCCAAAATCCAATACAATGCGCAAACTTTATGCTTTTTGCGTGACGTTCCAAGAGGATTACAGACCTCAAATTCGTCTATGTATAGAATCAATGAAATTGCACAATCCTCTGAGAGAATCTTGTTTTGTTGAGACAAAAGTCCATCCCAAACTGACTTGTAAACCTTATCACTCTCTGTCCCCTTATATCTTTCCTTCAAATGTGTAGTCTCTTGTAATACAGCATCAAAATCTAACAAATTTTGCAGAGATTTCAACACAGGCACATACTGAAAAGACTTCCTGTTTTTCTGATCTAAAACATATTCTATTGGTTCAACAACACAAAACTTTTTTGTATAGTAAGCTTTTTGTTTGAAGCTAGTTGATAGAGGTCCATTTTTCCCTATGGCAGCTTGAACTGGATTGGAGGTGCAAAGGAGAGCAGCCAAATCATTTACAACAGATTCATCAATTTGGCAATTTTTCTCATGTAAAAAACTCAGAATTGAAGTCTGTGTTACAGGCACCAATGCACTTCCTAAGAGATATTGTAGATCTTCAAGCAACAGCTGGTACCAGAAAAACATTTTCCAGCTTGAGTAAAATTGAGGCTAATTTCAGTTCAACTGTTTTTGACAAATCTTTCACATCCACAGGTTCCTCATCTACATTCTCCTCGGTAAACTCCTCTCTGTTGTCGTTTTCTGATAATTTAGCAGGAGATGGAATGTCTAAAGGACATACAATTCCAGGTTTGAAATCATCGAGCGTGTGCGGTGTATGTTGCCTTGACTTGTGCACATGAAAAGCTCCATACTTTACAGTTTTATATTTGCAACCGGAGAACATGCAAATGATCTCTTCATGTTGTTTTAAATGTCTTCCAATGTGCTGAAAATAGTCAAACTTGGTGGGAAGATGGTTGAGGCAAACAGTGCATCTAAATGAAAACCTGCGGCTTGAAGATTTTTGTTGCTGAGAATGGTGTCTGCTCAGGTGGACGAGTAGAGCTTTAAAAGTCTTGGATGTCCATGGACAATTTAGATGAATACAGGAATAACCACGGCCCCGGATGGATTGATGGTCCAATTTGTAATGCTTCAAAACTTGAGATCGTCCAGAATAGGTGTTGCCACAGTGCTTACATTTCCACATCAGATGACAACTGGGTAAAAAGGATGAATGAGAATCAGATTTCTAGGCTATCATTCATTTCCATTGGATACAAAAATGAGTGGACAAATTAACAGATTCAATCAACCAATTTTTATAGAGCAAATTGAGTTACTTAAAATATTTGAGTGCTGTATGTCAAGATGATAACCAATTAGGGATCGACCGATATGGATTTTTTCAGGCCGATGCAGTTTTTTTTTCTCCTCGGGCTGAGCTGATGGCCGATATGGGCAACCGATTTTCTTGAGCCGATACTGGTTTTGCACCCCCAATTTACATAATAAAAATGACAATGATAAACAACTTTATTTTTTTATCTACATTATTCAACAAACATTACAAGCAATTAATCATATTTTCATATTAAAAGAATAGAGTGTGCTTGTGACGTATCAACTTTTGACAAACCATATATCTCTGAAGTAATTATAGACAAGTTCAAATTTAACTTCAATGGGTGCATAAACTTCCTGTTCACAGATGAACCAAATTATAACAAAAATCTTTGTTCTGTGTTTTATTATGATCGTAATCATGATCAATAATTAAAGGCAAAATCATTAAATGATTGTGAAATTTTGAGCAAAAAGTATCAGTGTCAGTATCAGCGATACTTGCCCTAGATTTACTTGTTATTGGGTTGATACCCAAATTTGCAGTATCACCAGCCCTACCACCACCGATGAGTGAACAGCCACTGTTCTCTCATGGCCACAGCAGGGATGTTAGGACCAGATGCGACACAAAACACATTTTTGAAGTACCGTAACTTTTTGACCGTTTATGCTTTAACAATGTGATTCCAATGGATTCCAAAGTGCAGATTTGCGCTGATATATGTTCAGGTGTGTTTGCGGGCACTGCTGCCTTTATCGTAATGTCCTGTATCAGTGCAAAGCTGCGCTTCTCATCTTTCAGAATCCATTGGAATTACATCCATTCCATAAACGGCCAAAAAGTTATGGTATTTTCAAAAAAATGTGTCGCCACTAGTGTCCGGTTTTAAAAGGATTAAAGATGCTTTGAAAGTTTAAAACTTGCTGTTGTTTTGAGGTTCATGCAGCAGCACTCTGCTGGTAGGGGAGGGGCAATGCGTGGTCTGCACATGCACTGCAGCTTCTCCAACAATACAGAGCTACCCGTGGATAGCCTACCTGTCTGTAAATCATGCCGGAAAAACCATGCACCGGAGTATCGGCCAATGCAGTAGAAAGCGCAGATATCGGCCAGCTGATGTATCGGCCAATCCGTATAACCAATTCTAGCTGCTTTCAAACTCTTACATAACTATGTGATAAGCTGAAAAAAATTCTCCATGCTTAAAGGGAAAGTTTTTGCAACATGCAGCGTGAAATACGTTCATGTATTCACTTAGACAATTTAGATCCATTCGTGATCAACGTATATCAATATAACGGGTGCGTTAGGGACAGCTTTAGTGCAGCCTCTAAAGGAAACATCTGCCACAAAACTCCATCTTTTAACCAGTGAATCGCTAGTACGATTCCCCTGAGAGTTCAAAGTGAATTGTAGCTGCTGTGGGGGGGTATAGCCCCTATGGTCACTAAATCAACATTTTGTGTACTTTGTGTCACCTCATTTTAATTTGTTTATTGTAAGGTGTTAAGCAACACATTGTCACTTTAAAATTAGGTCCTTTATAAATCTTACATTTCAAATTGAATAAACTTAAACACTCACAAATCTTTTGATACAGACTTATAGATTAGGTGTACTTACCCAGAAGGAGTTTACCAGCCAGTAGCAGCACAACAGGGAGTTGGCCTTTGAGTCACCACCCTATTGCTGTGGTGTGGGATACTCCCTGTGCAGACAGAAAAGGAAAAATATTAACTATTGTTGAATAAGTCACAGTTAAGGGCAATAAAGTGACTGGAAATCCAGAGCAAATGTTATGTAGTTTAACATATTGAAGATTTAATCGTTTTTAAAGCTGGGCTTACCCTGAGCAAATTCTGGGGTGATTTTGAACGTGCCAAATTATCAACTCACTTTGGGATTGAATCCCATACAAAGAGTGGGGGCCAGGGAGCCCCAGGCCACCCCGACACGGCCGAGCAACCCCCCAGATGCCCCCAAGATCCCAGGCTGAGAGGCAGCCACCGCCCCCCACAGACACATCCGAGGAAGCCCCAAGCAGCCGAGCACCCAGCGTATCCCGCCACCGACCCCAACCCCAAGGCCCCGCGCCAGCATCCCGCCCGCCCGCCCACCCACCCACACCCAAGCACCCAACCCCCGAGGGGAGGGCCCAGAGAGCCCCCCGCCCGAGACCCCAGCAGCGGAGCCAAGGCCCACGCCCAGCTGACGGCCAGAGCCGCTCCGAACGGGCAGCCAGCGGGCACTCGCCGGTGGGCCTAGAGCCAGCAGGGACCAGACCCCAGGCCAGAACGGAAGCAGCACCAAGAGCAGCGCCCCCAGGGACAGCGACCACGCGGTTAATTCTAAGACCTCAGTTAAGCCGTGCAAATGCGCCACATAAAACACAGACGTCGGGGGTTTATTATTATAGGTATAACATATTGGTCAAACTACTCGCATGATAATGGAGCTTTACTTACCTTTTACCGCTGGGGTGGCACAGTCCAGAGTCACTGTCTCGGTCAGTTGGTTGCGGTTGCAATGCAAGAAACTTCCAGAGCACATGTCGTGATATTTCTGCTGCTTTAATTGAGCAGAGTCAAGTGCGGTTGTTTTCAGTGCTGCCCCCTATTGGAGGTTCTAACATGACACGACGCATGCGCAAGGAGCCCTCAATAAACAAATGTTCATTAGGTCAATTTAACTATTGTAAATAACTGTTGATTTATATTACACAATTACACCAATCAAATTTTTTTTAATTATCTCACATGACTCTATCTGTATTGTTTAAATTGTAAAGGACAATTTAATTTATTTACTGAAGCCAATTGCAAAAAACATTTTGAATGAACAACAGCAATGTTTCTCTTTTTTCAGTGTACGTTGCATTTCCGGAAACAAGACCCCGACGTGTCATGTATGAACGTACAGTGTGAGCAGTCAGATTGTGTCAGAGTGTTGGTCTGTAAAAAAACATAACAGACAGTAGGAGCCCAACAAGATGGTTTGTACCCAGGGCCAAAAATATGGTGCTAAGCCCTGGTCAGTGTTAAATAAATATTTTTACATTTTTAATTGATTTATTCTTTGAAGCATTAATAATAATTGGCACATTTGCTGTACAATGTTTCAATTTTAGTGAGGTTAGTATAGTACACATTCAGAGCCAGAAAAGCAATAATTTGTTGTCTCTGACGCTCACCTGGATTCTGTCCATGTAACTACATATAATGGGTATGACAATGAAATGAAAGGGAATACTTCTGTGTGAATGTTTTCCCACTGATTTTCTATTGTCCCCCCCAGGCTGGCGTGTGTGTGTTCTCTGGGTTCAGAGTTCCGTCGTGGTGCTGGAGTTCTGGACATTGTGTTTGAGTCGCCGTTCCAGCTCCTCACCTGTGGCTATGACACCTTTATTCGACTGTGGGATCTACGCCTCTGCCCACGGTAACTCACATCTGAGTAATAACATGACACATTATTATTATTATGGCCCCAACTCATTTTAATCTGCTTTGTGCTCCATAAACACAGAAAAACTGCAACACATTTAATATCAAAGATAAGATCAAAAAGCATTTATTCATCTAAAACACGTGTCAAACTCAAAGCCCGGCGGCCAAATTTGGCCCTTGAGAGCATCCGGTTTGTCCCGCAGGAGAAAATAAAAATGACAGAGAAAACTATTATTATAATCCCAGATGTACATTAGATGTACAGAGGCTCTCCTTCTCTGCCTTCCCAGGAAACCCCCGCTCTCATCTCCACCGGTGCGTCGAAGGGCTTTCCCTTAGGGTGCTCCCCAGGGTCCGTGGCTTAAAGCAGCGAGACCTTCCGTTCTCCGGCTGGCTCCATCACAGCCTTATTGAGGTCCGCCTACTTGGTCCGGGAACCCTGTGACTTTGACGGCTGCTGATGCACCGGTGCAACCTGCTCAGCGCACGCAGTCGAGGAGGAAGAAAAAGACTGTTTGACCACTCTCTTCTCCTCTAATGACGAAGCCAATGTTCCCTCGTTTTCTAGCTTTGTTTGATTTGCTTTCTCCAGTGCGTTTTCGGGCTGTTCTCGCCCCGTCCTCCCCTCTGCCAAGGCTCGGCCCTCTGCTGTTCGGGAGAGACAGACCGCAGGACGTTCGGCTGTTCCCCCCCCTGCATGCCCACAAGCACGCACCCACACACACGTTCAAAACAGAGTGATGTGTTCATCGCTCACGCCCCTAGGCCGAAGGCCAGGGGCAGATCATGTCAAAGCAATGTCTGCTGTGCAGGAGGCTTCTCTGTTGTTGTTGGGCGGCCTCAGGCAGGGGGCTCCCTGGTCGCTTACGGTCTGCCTCAGAGAGAGGGTGTATGGCTCCTTTCTCACTGGGTACACCTGAACACTTGACATCTCTCTCCCTGAGGATAGAAAGATTGAGAGCGCACACGGCTCTGCCTTGGGTGTTTTGGACGATATTGAGGGGTTACAGGCTGCAGTTTGCATCTGTCCCTCCTCGTTTCGCCGGCGTGATTGACTCTCGGCCCGTGTGTTACAAGAGATCACCTCCCTGCTGCGTAGGGGAGCAATCGCAGATCAACCTACCTTTGTTGACATTGAAAAGCTGTGAACATTCCTACGTTATAATACAGCCTAAATGAAAACAAGAGTATATAAAACAGATTTTTTTATTTTAACATACAAGTCAACACATTGCGTATTAACAGTTAATTTCACTTTGCTTGTCTTTAAACTAGATATTTACATTTTATTTACATTACATATTTTTGTTATACTTTGTCATGCTTACTCATGTAGTTCTCTGTCAATCACTAATAATGTGTTATACCGATTTGTTGCTGACTTTGTATCTTTCAACACTTTTTTGGAAGGAGTGTATTTGTGGGCTGAATTTATTATTGGTTTATTTTACATGACAGTAAAGCACAAACAGTGCTGTTGTCCAATGACATCCTATTCTCAGTAACAACCTTCCTGACCATACTAAACACCCTTTCACTACTGGCATTGCTGTGGGGAATGCATAGTAAAGCCTTCATTAGTCTTGGCAGCTCACTGAACCTCACATCCTTCCCTACCAGTCCCCAGAATTTGTCAATTTGGTTTTCTTGGGGGAGCAGCTTGCCATCTGTCACCTGGTAGTCAATGAGTTCCTCTCTCAGCCTATCTTCACTCAAACTCAACTGAGGAAACAAGGCACCTAGCCTTTCCACTGGAAAAAAAACAAGTGTTTGACTGAATATGGCAGATCTAAACTATACATTATAATATTTAATTCTATCAATGGGGAAGTGACTAACATCTACCTGTCCCTGGAGTAATGTTGAGGCGAGCAGCAGGGTCCAGCACTTTCATGTCCCTCAGGAGTGGGTGGTCAAGGGGAAAGGAGGAGAACATCTTCTGAAGCACTGCTTCATAGAATCTTCTCACAGATCTACAACAGCATAACAGTAAAACATGCATTAATGGCAACATTTAGGCACACTACAGCCTAAACTCTCATACTGTCAAAAGATCATATAATTACTGTATATAACTGCTGGGTAATATACTCACTGAAAATGTTTCTTCTTGGCTGACACAGGGAGCTCTATGCTTCTCATGTAAGCCTTTGTGTCTGCTCCAATAAAGAGCTTTTCATCAGCAAACTGTTGTCCTTCTCCATACTCCACCTCCCTGAGAGGTACACTCACAATGGTCCTGGCTGGTATGAGGTAGCCCAGGAACTTCCTGATCAGCCTGCACGTCTCATCTTCAAGTCTGTGAATTTGTACTCCCTCTGACTGCAGACAACAAAAATAAGTGATTTTTCATTTCTATTATTCACTCGTTCATTCAATGTTATTGATGCCCACCTGGAAGGCAATATTAAATTCAGATAGAGGCTTTAGAGCAGCACTCAGAAAAAGGAAGTAGGTCTTCACGATTGGATCACACAGATGTCTTGCCAGATCATGCACTTTGGCACTCCTCTCCACCTCCTCATGACTGTTAAAGTAGGCCTATATTACATCGGGACACAGAGTGCAATTCATGATTCAATTGGAAACGTAGCATAGTAAGCTGTGTATACATCTGCTGGAGTTACCATCCTTACCTGTAGTGCATCCCACTGGTTCAACACTCTCTGAAGGCAGGTTATCAGACTCAGCCATCTCGTGCTGCAGTACCTGAGGAGCTTCAGGTGGTCTGAATCAGTGAAATCTACAAAGTCTTTGTATATTTCATAGCGTTTTGCACTGAAAGATAGAAAACAATTTTTTTGGAGGTTGGAAATGTATTTGTGTTTATAAGAATATCAACTGCATGCCTATTTCATTTATATGCATTTACCTTTCATCAAAGTGGGTGTATATCTCCACTAGGATGCCTTCGACTGGTACCTGGGCTGCTGTGATGCCACAGCCAGTGGCCAGCTGTACGAGGTGACAAATGCAGCCAAGGTCCTGGACGTGGGGCTGGCTTATCTTCAGTCTGCCTTTCATGACACTCGCATTATCAGAGTTAAAGGCTATCAGGTTCTCCCATGGGATGCCTCTTTTTCTATTGCAAGCAGGAAAAACATTCAGACAAAATATAATCATTCATACTTACTGTAATTTGACTCAATTTACCTTTGATGACTTGCGTAGTTTTGGTTTTTCCAGCAGAGTATTTTTGTGCTGTAGCAGAATCTGGGAACATCTGAGCTACACACTTGTTGAAGTCGTCACAGAAGGTGAAAGCAACGTTGTTTTTAGCACACAGCATTGCCATTTTCACCTCCGCATTATTGACCTCATCTTCCTCTTTGGGATTTCTTGTCACAAATGCTGACATCCCCTGAGCATGTTTCTTTGCCTCCAGCCGGCGCTTGTGCTTAGTGGATTTTTCGTGTTGATTTACGTCACTCTTTCCTCCGTGGGTGATGCTAAAATCACAGTTGCAATCCATACAGAATTAATTAATTAATTAATTAATTAATAATTGGACCCCATCCTGCTCTTCTTTATAAAAAGTAAAGTCACTGTCCCATCTCTCAAGGTATTTACATGACTTTTTAGTTTTTTCTGCCAGAGCGCCTTCTTCACATCCATCCATCTCTCCTGATGTTTTCCGGGTTTGTTCCCGCTGTCGGAAGTTGCATCTACTATCGCGAGAAGTGGTCTGCAACCTAGATCACGTGAGGCGGCAGTTCTGACGAGGTTAGTGATAGTGTCCAGTTTGGAGAGGCGGAGGAATGTTTTTATCTATCTTTTATGATGATTACATTAAAATACGGGATTTTTCCCGGGAAAATAATAATACGGGAAGGTGGCGGGAAAGGGGTATAAAATACGGGAGTTTCCCGGCCAAAACGGAATACTTGACAGGTATGTGTATATCTTTGTTGTACATTTATTTTGTTGTTATTGTATATTTTTCTCTCATTTTGTGCAATTTCTTTTCTCATTTTGTGTGTTTATGTTGCCATTTTGTCCAATTTTGTTATCATTTTGTGTATTTTTCTCTCATATTTTCTCTTTGAAGTCATTTTTTTTTTTCTAGTATTTTTTGTTGTAATTTTGTGTATTTCTATGTTTTTCTTGTTTTGTATATTTGAATCTCATTTAATGTATTTGTGTTGTCCCTTTGTGTATTTGTCATTTTATGCATTTATGTCATTTTGTAATATTGTATATTTTCTCCCATTTTGTGTCTTTGTGGTATTTTGGTGTTATTATTTTTTGCATCATATTTCTTTTTTTGTTGTGTATGTTCTTGTTTTTCTCATTTTGTGTGTTTTTGGAGTCAATATTTGCATATCTTTTCTATTCATTCACAGGAGAATTTATTCTAAGATCATTGTTACAATATGATAATCTTTCCAACATGTTGTTCTGAGTAGAAAACACGCTAAATATCAGTGAAGAAAGATAGATGTGATGTGAGAGGCTGATTCCTCCTGGGACAGAAGAGGGGAAATGTTAGTGTTAGCGTAGGGGGTTCCTCTTTAGTTATCAATATTTTAGAGCTTCATAGCTAACCAGCTAACCAGTTAACATGCTAATCAGCTAACCTGCTAACCAGCTAACTAGCGAACCTGTTAACCAGCTAAACTACTAACCAGCTAACTAGCTAACCTGTTAACCAGCTAACCTGTTAACCAGCTAAACTACTAACCAGCTAACTAGCTAACCAGTTAACATGCTAATCAGCTAACCTGCTAACCAGATAACAGCTAACCTGCTAATCAGCTAACTAGCTAACCAGCGCAGTAGGTAAGGAAGCACAATTGGCAGCATATGGTCAAGGGTTCGAATCCAAGCTCAATCATCTTTTTTACAACTCTGGCGACTACATTACATTAAAATTAATATAAATGATGCAACGTTAAGCGGCCGTCACTGTCTTTATAGCTGCTGTAGCGTGACGGCTGTACACTTTCCCTACTTACTGAGGCCTCCCAAATGTGACTGTGAAGTATTTCCTTTAATATGACATACTGTATTAACACATGGATATAAAACCACTATAAAAACTAAAATTTGAGTGGGAAAAAGTTAGATTTTTTTACTATAAAAGTCACACATTTTTAACAAATCGTTTTTATTGCTTGTATAGCAAATCTAAACTATATATTTCAAAAACTTTTATACACATGAATAAAAAAAAAAGCTATTTACAGTGAAATGGAAGCAATGTCTCAGGTGATTTTGTACAACTATTTACAAAAAAAGTTTGAATCACAAATACTTGGAAAGACAAATTATTTGTGCCTCATTGTGTTGATATAAAACAATAAACAAATATATTAGACACTACACTACACTACACGACACTACACACTAACTAAACAGTCAAATCACAGTAATAATCACTATTATTTCAAATCTCACCCTCTCTTTCTCCGTCTGTTTACCTGTCGCTTGAAAACAAAATTCCCGCTGTATGTGGACATTATGATTGGACAATGGCATTCTTCTTCTCAACCAATAGGAAACAGCTAAAATGAGACGTTTCTTGTGGTTCTTTCTTTCGCTTTTGTTTTAGACGTGCTGTGCAGCGTCTCCCTGCACGTTTCCCTCATAACTCCACTTTTATTTGGCCTATCAACATGATTTAAAGACTGGTTTGTAGTTTGACATCCACACTTTCTACACTGGTTTGAAACGGAGATCCAAGGATGCTGCGCTTTGTTGCTATTTACTAAAAACAAACAAAACACAGAAAAATATGTAAAATGGGCCATTAAAATGCACAAAATGACTCCACGGATATACAAAAACACACAAAACTACATTACAAGCATTCAAAATTATATGCACAAAACACCTCCAAAACACATACAAAATGACTCTATTAACACACAAATCTACGGTACAATTTAAACAGAGAAATTTACATAGAAATCCACCAAGTTACTTCAATAACACACAAAATGACCCCATTTTGTTTTACTGTTGTTTTCTATGTTTTTGGAGTCCTTTTGTGCATTTTCATTATCATTTTATGTATTTTTCTGTTATTTTGGATTTTGTGAATTTTTATGTAGATATGTCTATATGTATTGTGGGTCTGTGTGTTATTGGAGTAATTTTGTGTATTTTTGTTGCCATTTTGTTTGTAATCTGAGTCATTTTGTGTGTTTTTAAAGTTGTTTTGTTCATTTCTGTCGTAATTTTGTGTGTTTGCAATGTAGTTTTGTGTGTAATTTGAGTTGTTTTGTATTATGTAATTTTTGTTACTGTTCTCCATCTTTTTGGAGTCATTTTTTGCATTTCTTAACATTAACGGGGAAAGAACAGTGTTTGTGTGTGTTTTTCCTTTCACTTTATTTGTTTTTTATTTTTCTGTGTTATATTTTCTGACTATTACTATTACTATTACTAATCTATAGTAAAGTCATGATAACACGCTTACTGTCTGACAGGAAATGTGTGATGGAGTGGGAGGAGCCTCATGACAGCACCCTGTACTGCATTCAGACCGACAGGAATCACATGATCGCCAGTGGCTCCTCCCACTATGGCGTGCTGCGTCTGTGGGACAAACGTCAGACCTCGTGCCTTCAGGTGAACCACTTTCCTTCAGGGTTGGGCTCAATTACATCTTCAATTATCCATGTTCAATTACAACTCAATTATGATTACAGTGAACAGCATTTTTTCCAATTGCAATTATAATTACAATTATTATTTTTCTCCCTAAAGTCAATTACGTTCTCAATTACAATTAATCACAGTTATTGAGCCTTTAATAGATAAGCCTTATTAAACTTGTGTTAGCTTTCTGTTAGCATCTCTAATGCTAACGGGTCAGTTTGACCATATTGACAAAAATATTTATCATCTAATTAGTTTCTCATTTAGAAATTATTAACTACGTATGTGTACGACATGGAATTATAATAATTTTAATAGAATTTACATGCCAATTACAATTACAAAGTCAATTTTCTGAACTAAATTACAATTCAATTATGATTACAACAGCAACCGTTATTTTTCAATTACAATTCTAATTACAATTGTAATTATCACTTATGCAATTACAATTATAATTGACCCCAACCCTGGTCTACTGTATCACAAACAACGATTGGGGTCAATTACATTTTTCAATTACAATTACATCTTCAATTATCAATGTTCAGTTTCAACTCAGTTACGATTACGATGACCGACATTTTTTCCATTACATTTTCCCTGAAAGTCAATTACAATTACATTCTCAATTACTAAAGTTCAATTACAATTATTCACAACCGTAACATGGTTCACCAGGTTTAATTACATTCTACTGAACAGTTTCAATAGAATTTTCATGCCAATTACAATTACAAAATGAATTATCTGAAATCAATTACAATTCATTCTGATTGGCTGCTGTGTTTCCTCTGCTTTGTTCTGATTGGCTGCTGTGTTTCCTCTGCTTTGTTCTGATTGGCTGCTGTGTTTCCTCTGCTTTGTCCTGATTGGCTGCTGTGTTTCCTCCTCAGTCCTTCCAGCTGAGCTCAGATCACGTGAGCAGTCCCGTTTACAGCCTGCGGTTGGACAGCTCTCACCTGTACGCTGCCCTCGCCTCCTCTCTACACTCACTGGACTTTAAAACCTGTTCACAAAATAATCTACTGCAAATGTATCAATTAAACATGTTATAATACCATGGGAAACAACGTTATTCATCTGTGACTTACACACAAATGACACCAGCTTTTCATACATCAGACATGGCAACTTTTATCTGACCTGAGGGTCACATGATCAACAATCATGTCAGTATTAGAATAATAATGACCAATCGGAGCATTAACACAGGATTTTTATGTATGTACTTGTCTGTGAAGAGTTTAACGAAAAAAAAAAAAAGAAAAATGACAGATTTAAACAAAATTTACAAGAAATATCATAAATGTGATGAACAAGTTATTATATTTTGGTGATGATCCATATGATCAGTATTCTGGATCAGTTTGAAACCTTCATAAATCACCTGTTGGAACTGGTTCTGCAGCAGCTCCTGCTGGTCACTTTGTGCATTACATGATGTAGTCACAAGTTTCATTTTAAACAGCAGCACAAACACGTTCCAATCCTTTAAAACAGGGGTTCTCAACCTTGGAGTCATGACCCCATTTGGGGACGCAAGAAACTAAGAATATTTTTCGAACAATTTCAGCCAATTTTTTTTTTTTTTTCCCCATTTTTTGCCAATTTAACCACATTCACCTTTTGTCATGCCCATTATTTACCAGTTTAAACTAACTGTTCCATTATTGACACTTTGGACACTTTTTTTATCACATTTTCTGTCTGTTTTTATCCACTCTAATTTGCAACTTTTAACCAATTTCTGTGGTTTTTTAAATCCCATTTCACCAACTTTTCCACCAATTTTGGTCACTTTGAACCATTTTATTAGTGATTAAAACCATGATTTCCATCTTTAAGATGACTATAATAATATTAAACGTTCCTGGATAACAGTGGATATTATTCAGATGAATAAATAAATGTGGTTATCACAGATTCATAGAACAATGGACCATCATTTTGTTGACTACAGTGGGGGTCCCCGGTCCCTGGAACCTTTAGTTTGGGGGTAGCTGGCTAAACAGGTTGAGAACCACTGTTTTAAAGTGTGAATGATCAGGATCACTGACAACATCTGGAAAAGAGCAGATCTAACACTTCAGAATCCAGCTCTCTGAGTGATCTTGTTTGTAATTTGGAAAAACTAATAATGAAAGTGTATTCATGCATATAAAAAAGCATTTCTCAGTGTTAATTTCCATCCATTATTTCTCTTTAAATAACTTTAAAGAACTTCATATGGATCTCCTGCCATGATTGATTGGGAACCCAAATGTCCAGTAATCGTCTCAGCCTGTCAGTCACTCTCTGCTCTGCTCGTCACTAAAACATTGGCCAACTTTACCTTCAAATCCCTCTGAGGAGCAGCAAAGCAACATAAAGTGAGACAAAGGAGTGAGTAGCAGCTCCCCTGCTCAGTGTAAACCTTTAATGCCTTTGTTGCTCTGACAGGATTAGCCTCTAGGGTCTCTGCCTCACTGTGGATGCATGCGGGAGAAAGGCCAGATTAAGGGGATTAGCATGTATCCTCCCCACTTCTCAAACTATCATGGAAAGAACCGCTAACATTCTTGTGGAACGTTGAATGGAGGTTTGTCTAAATGAGAAATTCTGAAAGGCAGCGAGCATGCCAACATTCCTGGAAGGACAAAGCTTTTGTTCCCTGACCTGGACCAGAGCGCTTCAAAGGAACGGCCGGAGAAAAAAGAAAAGAAAAGGTCAAAGAGTGGGAAACAACTCATCATCACAGACAAAGAGTTGGTTTGTATTCTTTAAAGTGTGAAGACAAAGCAGTTGGCTTGAATTCATTGACTGTACGTCAGCCATTGGTCCTTCAGTCCTCCACTGAACCAGTGGTTCTCAACCTGTTCAGCCCACAACCCCCAAATATATCCACTGTTATCCAGGAAGTTATTACATATTATTATGTTTTGGGCCATGGTATATAGTCATCTTAAAGATGGAAATCCTTGTTTTAATCAGAAATAAAATGGTATAAAGTGACCAAAAGTGGTGGAAAAGGATGTGAAATGGGATTTTAAAAACCACAGAAATTTGTTAAAAGTTCCAAATAAAAGTGGGAAAAATGGACAGAAAAAGTGGTGAAAAAGGGTTAAAAGTGTCAATATTGGAACAAATAGTTTAAACTGGCAGATTATGGGCATGACAGATGGTGAATGTGGTTAAAATGGCAAAAATATGCATGAAATATGGTAAAAAGAGGTTAGAGTGACAATAATGGGTAGGGATGTAACGTAAGGCAGTTAAAAATCGATTCATAGGTATCACGGTTGATATTGAATTTCTGAAAATTGAATCGCAATACTTTTTTTAAACAGCATTATTATCCTTCTCTTGTTCAAATGCTGAGGCGGCGGGCGGAATCTGCTACTACTTTCTTTCTGGTCGCCTTCTACTTTTAAACATGTTCATAAATGATTCATTACCTCTTTAGCACCGAAAGAATATCTCTAATATTACGTGAATATCTGTAAAAGTCACGTTTTTCTATTAGCTCAGTCTGCTAGCATAGCATCTCTTCTTAACTGCACAGAATTTCTGCATGCCAACCAACCACTGGGTTACCAGCGCCCTCTGCTGGTCCAAATAAATATCTGACCTAAATACAGGGCAAACACTGTTTTTTTTTTTTTTTAAGTCCAATTGTTAAAGCACAAAATACATTTTCAGTTGCACTTTTAGAAAGAAAAAGAACTATTATGCAGTTTTGCATTGTTTACTATAGAACCAGAATTTAAATTAATAGGCATCTTCTTCATTTGTATTATTCCTTTATTTATTTAGTTATATTGCATTGTTTTGAATAGTTTATCAAGGGATTATTTTGACAATGAAAAATAAAAGGAAAATAGTACAGGAATATTTTACAATAATAATTTGTCTACATTCCCATTTTGTAAAATAAATTGTGAGAGAATCGTATCGTGAACCCAGTATCGTGAATCAAATTGTATTGGGAGTTGAATGAATCGATACATCCCTAATAATGGGTCAATATTCCTGAAAGCAAAAGAGGAAAATGAAATTATCAACAGTAAAAAAGTGTAAAAATAAAACATCTACAGACTGCAATGGCATTGATTTATTATTTATTAAACAGGTCATCGAGGGGGTATCAAAGCCATTTGCAAACATCTGCAATTTATCTTTTCAAACTGGTACTTTTCCAAAACAGATGAAAATTGTTAAGGTTATTCCTCTATACAAAACTGGGAGCAAGCACAACTTTACAAACTACACACCTGCGACAATTCTCCAAAATATTGGAAACGCTTTTCAACAATAGAATTGATGCATTTTTGGAAAAACTAACTATTTTCAGAGTTTAGGGTTAACAGATAAACATCACACTGCTCTGGATATTTGGATATTGCTTGCGGGGTCCCCCAGGGGTCAGTATTGGGCCCCAAATTGTTTATCTTGTATATCAAGGATGTGTAAAGTATTTAGGTGGTTAAGATTAGTCAGTTTTGCCGATAATATAAATACATTTGGTTCAGGAGAAAACATTAAACAAGTGTAAACAGTTATAGACGAGGAAATGAAAAAAACTAAAGATATGGTTTGACCAGAATAAATTATCATTAAATGTAAGTAAGACTAAGTTCATGTTGTTTGGCAAAAGCACAGAGAACACAAAGGTGTGATTAGAATTAGATGGGGTTGAATTTAAAAGAGTGAATGAAAATACATTTCTTGGGGTTACAGTAGATGAGTTGGAAACCACACATCAAACATGTACAGTTTCAAGAAGCATTGCAGTCATATACAAAGCAAAATAATTATTGGATCATAATTCTCTTTGCACACTCTACTGTTCACTGGTCTTATTTACATTACTGTGCTGAGATTTGGGAATTACAAAACTTCATTACAGTCACTTACTATTCTGCAGAAAAGAGCAATAAGGACTATTCACAAAGTTAAAAAAAAAAAAAAACCTGTCCGCTGATACCAGGGGTGGAAAGTAACGAATTACATTTACTCTCGTTACTGTAATTGAGTAGCTTTTTTGTGTACTTCTACTTTTTTGAGTACTTTCTAAAATCTGTAATTTTACTTTTACTTACATTTGGTTTCAAGTAACAGTTCTTTGCTACATTTGAAATAGTTTCTGTTGCAGAATAAAATAAATCCGGCACGCTAACATAAATTACAATATTTATTTTCAAGTAAAACCATATTTTTCATCAGTCCCTTGGTGGTGAGTGCAGGCCGGGGCTCCGCAGCACCTTGTTTTCCACTGCACCTCACCCTCATGGGGTGGTCCTGGTCCTGCCTATAGATTTCTCTGGTCTATGTAGATCCTCTCCCTCCAGAGTCTCCCGTGCACCTCGTACATCAGTGCCTGATAAGCCACTGTCCGTCTTTACGCATTGTGTGCACATTCCTTTTTATAACAGCTGCAGGTGTTGCAGCCAATTGTTCAACAGTTTTGCACAATGATCATGTGATTATAATTACAATAATAATAATAATAATGATCATTATCATTATTATTATTATTAATATAATCCTTATTTTTTGTCAAATATATTAAATTCTTCTTTATTTGTATAGTGCAATTTACAACAAAGTCATCTCAATGCGCTTATCAAAATATAAAATTCATAACAAGAGGTTCTGTCTCCGTGTTTTGTCATCTGCCCCTAAGCTCTTACCCGCCCCGTAACAGAACAAGCATTTAGCGACAGTGGGCAGCCATCTGCGTGGACTGGTTGTGGTTAGTGGACAGAAGGACCAACAGAACAGGATAGAGAGATAGAACATCAGAGTGTTCCAGACTAGTTGAGCTGTGAACCACAGATCAGGAAGTGACATCATCAGCTTCACCTGAAACAGAGCAGAGAGAGAAGGACGAGGAGAAGACACTGACTGCAGAAAAACATGATACATTATTATCAAGTCAGCCTGTCTTGGCCTTGGACCTCACTCCCAGTGCCTAGTCAGCACTTATTATAAAGGTGATGAATCTCTTCCTGTTTATTGATAAGCTAACAGTGACTCTAAGGTCTGTAAATGTGAACGTTCACAGACGAACCCATGTTCGCTCTAGTGATTATGTTATGATCCTTCATATGATATGTGTTGTGAAATGTGCAATGTTCGATTATTTCACACAACTATATTACTTTCACAGAGTTGTCTTTAATTTCATCCTTCTCCTGTTGGGGGCGGAGTTTCTCATGATTTTGTGCGTACGGCAGGGTCAGAGCTGCAGTGGAGGTGGAAACATTTTTTTTTTTCATGAGTCCCAAACATTGTTTATAAATGAGGCCCCTGAAGAACGGTTCTGTTAGTTGTAAATGTCTGCACTGACCAGTGTTTGGAATAACGGTGTTAGGTAACAGATTTTTGTTTTTTCTTCTTCCAGTAACGGGGTAATCTAATTACTTTTTATGCCGTTACAACGCTGTTATCGTTACTGAACGTTACTTTATATTAATTATGGTCAAAGACAAGAACGTACATGTGAAGTGTTCATTATATCCAGGAGAGAAGACTTTGTCCACATCTGTTGTAAACAACTCTAATTTAATGAAGCACCTCACGCATCTAAAAAATTACTTATCTGACATATAGCAACTTTTTATTTATTTATTTATTTTTTACAGTAACACAAATAGTTACTTTCCTTGGTAATGAGTTACTTTTATTATAGAGTAATTAAATTACTAACTCAGTTACTTTTTGGATCAAGTAGTGAGTAGCTATAACTACTTTTTTAAAGTAATGTTCCCAACACTGGCTCTGACACAAGCACCTCTCATAATCCCATTTAGCATTTTTTGAATGTTTTTTTTTGATGTTTATAAACAGTTTATGCATAATCAATGTAATCTGTTCATTACAGTTTGTTTTAAATGCATATTTCAGAGATTTCTGAAGATGGGATTTATTCTCTTACTGGAAAATGTTTTATTGGATGCTCTGACACATTGGATGTATTGACACAAACACCTACCTCATCAAATTGACATTTATTTTATTTTATTTATCCAGGTTAGCCACACCATGTCTTGTTCTCATGCACGTTATTTTGAAAAGGTGTTTTTTTTTTTAATAAGTTTTCTTAACTTTATACACATCTTTGTACTTTTTTATTGCATGGGAGAGATGCCCCCCCCCCCCCCCCCCAAAACAAAAAACAAAAAACAAAAACAACAAATAAAACAAAGTAACTTTTACTCTGAGTACATTTTTCTGTACTCAAAAAAGGTGCCTACAAAAAATTAACTAAAACATTAAAACTACTACTGCCACTGATAGATTCACAATTATTCTACATATTTGAAAACAAGATTTTTATGTCAGCTGAATGTACAGCAAGTGTTTAAAAGCATTTCTGCCAATAAATAACATGTCTGGTCACCTACACACCACAGAGTTGTGCTTTTACAAATGTATTTTTTGTGATTTGTGAAACCAAATTTCACAACCAACAAGTTAGCGGACATGGTTAGCTCCGCCTCTCTCTCCTGCTTGTGTCACACACATGTCACTCAGTCACATTAAGGAAGGTTGTGGTCATTATACAGGGTGGATTAAAGAATAAAAAAGATTATTTTTCCCCGTTCTTCTCTGTGTTATTATCACATTATAAAAAAGTTTAAAAATAGCAGGAATTAGTGCTGGTCTCCAACGGTTTTGAGGGAAAATCCCGAGTCCGAGACGAGACCGAGTCAAAATGCTTCCGAGTCCGAGACGAGACTGAGAAAGTGCTCGCATCCGGCCAAGCGTGGTATCAACGGAAAGGTCTGGTCTTCTCGACTACAAATATGTGAAGTGGGCCCCCTGGAGGTCCCGGAAGGTCAGTGTTTTCCTCTGACAGGGGTAACCTCCGTCAATGGATGGAATTACTGCCTTGAACACAGAGTATTTTATTTTGAAAATAATCCCCCCTTTTCACTTGTGATTTCACAACACAATAACAACCGCAACACATTTACAAATGACCGCAACAAAATAACAAATTACTGCAATAAATTAACTACTCCAACAATTTTGCAAAAGGTCAAAACTAATAAACCAATAATGGAAACAATTTTAAAATTACAACGTGCCTTTGTAAATCTTTCTCAGCATTTGTTAAACATGTGTATTTTTTATAGATTTTTATGTATATTTGTTTTCAAAATTGTAAATTTGTTGTGGCATTTATAAAAGTGTTGCGGTCATTTGTTAAAGAGTTGTGATATTTGTAAATGTGTTTTGGACTTCTCAGCCACTGCAGTATCTTACCAAACAGCAATCATCATGTATTAGGCAAAAAAACAGACAATTACCAGAAAACATAAAAAAGTATTTAGGAATCAGGAAGGAGGTTATCAATGAAGAGGGGAACATAACTTCAAAAGCTATATATGTAATGGGGGTGGGGTGTTGCTGGGGAAGTTTGAAGAACAGTGAATTGACCAAATGTTTATGGAGGGAGAGTAAAGCGACCGGGTGTGAGCACCTCTTAGTTACCAAGGAGGACAGCAACTGCAGAAGTCACAAATTTATTAAAAAGATTAAGGTAAAACAGATTAAAATGCCCACAAATTAAAATCAATGTATGCTAAAATCCATTAACGATGTGGGCTAAGGAACAAATAAAATAGGGGAAAAAGTCACTGTCCACAATAAAGTGCAATGTGCAGCTACGCCCAGGTCCTCCACTCTCTCTTGTCCCAAGGCGGTAGATCCCTCTGGTCACAGGCTCAGGGTCCCCTGAAAATGCAAAACATAGGCCAGCACGGGGGTCCGAGACTACGTCCGAAGGAGGGGTGTTGCCACGTCACTTACAGGGCAAGGCAGAGTTCCCCTCCATATATATATATATATTGTTATGGTTTGGTGTTGGTGAGGACCCAAATGCAGAGAGAGAAGGAGGCAGGATCACTGCATAGCGTTCTTGGAACAAGTCCATGTTTTATTCTCAAATCACAAAACAAAAATTTTAATCCAAAGGGGAGCAGGAACAGTAGGGAGACAACCTGACAACAACACACACCTTAACATTGACAATGATCCCACAGTCATACTGTGTCCAAACACTCAGCTAAATAGTGGAGGAGGCCTGATTGGGAATGGGCCACACCTGGGTGAAAACACGAGGGAGCTAATCAATCACCAACCAAGCACACAGACATCACTGAGGGGTGGAGCCACAAACAGGAATCCCTGAAACACAGACGAGAGTTAACACAAACCAAATAAACAAAGACAGAAAAAAAGAGGACCCAAGGGTTAAAATAAACAGAACCTGACATATATATATATATATAGCGAGACATCGACTCACTGATCCATACCACCCGGATATACAGTACAGACATTGGGATGTCATTCGGACTAGAGAAGTGTGGTCGGATGGTGACTAAGAGAGGGAAGGTCGTCCACACAGAAGGGGTCTCACTCCTAGAAGGAACAATAGCAGACATTGAGAACAGTTACAAGTACCTCGGAATCCCACAAGCAAATGGCAACCTCGAAGAGGTGACAAGGAAAGCGGCTACGGCCAAATACCTCCAAGGAGTACGGCAGGTCCTAAGAAGCCAGCTCAATGGCAAGAACAAGTCCCGGGCAATAAACAGCTACGCCCTGCCAGTAATCAGATACCCTGCAGGAATAATAAGCTGGCCAAAGGATGAGATACAGACCACAGATGTTAAGACACGAAAGCTCCTAACCATGCACGGAGGGTTCCACCCCAAATCCAGCACTCTGAGACTGTACGCTAGCCGGAAGGAAGGAGGACGAGGACTAGTGAGTGTGAGAGCCACTATCCAGGATGAAGCATCCAAGATCCATAAGTACATCAAGGACAAGGCTCCAACAGATGACGTGCTCAGTGAATGTCTCAGACAATGGGGAACAGAAGATGAGGTGCTGGAGGTTCCATCATGGGAGGACAAGCCCCTACACGGGATGTACCACCGAAACATAACTGAAGTGGCGGATATCAAGAAATCCTACCAATGGCTAGACAGAGCCGGACTAAAGGACAGCACAGAGGCACTCATCATGGCTGCACAGGAGCAAACCTTGAGCACCAGAGCAATAGAGGCCCAGATCTATCACACCAGACAAGACCCCAGGTGTAGACTGTGCAAAGAGGCCAATGAGACAATCCAGCACATAACTGCAGGGTGTAAGATGCTGGCAGGGAAACCTTACATGGAGCGCCATAACCAAGTGGCTGGTATAGTGTACAGGAACATCTGTGCAGAGTATGGGCTGGAAACCCCAAGGTCAAAGTGGGAAACACCTCCAAAGGTGGTAGAGAATGACCGAGCTAAGATCCTGTAGGACTTCCAGATCCAGACGGACAGAATGGTAATGGAGAACCAACCAGACATTGTGGTGGTGGACAAAGAGCAGAGGAAAGCCGTTGTGGTCGACACAGCAATACCAAGCGACTTCAACATCAGGAAAAAGGAACACGAGAAACTAGAGAAATACCAGGGGCTCAGAGAAGAGTTGGAGAAAACCTGGAGGGTGAAGTGGTGCCCGTGGTCATTGGGGCACTCGGGGCAGTGACCCCCAAACTGGAGGAGTGGCTCCAGCAGATCCCAGGAAATACATCAGACATCTCGGTCCAGAAAAGTACAGTTCTAGGAACAGCAAAGATACTGCGCAGAAGCCTCAAGCTCCCAGGCCTCTGGTAGAGGACCCGAGCTTGGAGGAAAAAAGAGACCGCCCGGAGGGTGAGGAAGAGATTTTTTTTATATAAAGCCTTGCTTCTTCTCACTCCATTTTGAATGTCATTATTTTTTTTTTCTATTCTTCATTATTATTTTGCTTCCGCAAAATCTTCAATTCTATATTGTATTCAATATTGTGCAATTAATTTGTTAGACAGCAATCAGCCTTGTACTATTTGCATATTTGGAATTAAAGCAGAGCTAAGTAACTTGCGCTTAGAGACTGGTACCGTGTCGGAGGCAGGGAAAGTTGCAAGCGTGGTTTTCTGGCCAGAGACAACAGGGGGAGATAAAGACCCTCCAATCACCCCATAAACACGTGTAGTACCCTCAGAGGGACTACGAGAAGGATTTATTAAGGTAAAAAATTTACTCAGTTCTGCTTAAAAAAAAACAACAACAAAAAACATATGTGACATTAGGTGGAAACGTAGTGTAAAGGGTTTATAAGTGCTGAACATGTCTAGAAAGTGGTAATAAATGTGCAGAAAAGACATTACATTGTGTCAGAAATGGGTGTAATGTAGCAAAAAAAACATTTCAAAGAGTGAAATATTGCAAGAAAAAGTGATGAAAATAGGTTAAAAGTTAAAACTTTGGTGTTGTTACAGAAAAAAAGGTGAAAATAAGACCCTAAATGGGGTCCTGACCCCAAGGTTGAGAACCTCTAAAAAAATAAAATTTTCTTCCCAATTCTGCATTTTCCACATAAATGATTTAAAATACAGCTTTTTTTTTAAAAAAAATATTTCATCTTTTTTTTTTTTTTTTGGAAAATATCAGTTTTTAACTGTGGAAACGTAATGAATAATAAAAAAGAAACACATTGTTTAACAAAAATGTATGTCAAAATAAAAGTGTAATTACCCTAATTTAAATTATCCTGATGACGTCATTGCAGTAATGATTACATGAAAAAGTAAAAAATGAACACAAAAATGCATCAGTTATTTCACCACTAATGAATCAGAAACAAATGGGTTCAAAGTGACCAAAAATGGTTGAAAAGGTGGTCAAATGGGATTTTGAAAACCACAGAAAATGGTTAAAAGTTGCAAATTAGAGTGGATAAAAACAGACAGAACTAGTGGTAAAAAACAAAGGGGTCAAAGTGTTAATTTTGGAACAATTAGTTTAAACTGGCAAATAATGAACATGACAAAAGTTGAGTGTGTGTGTGTGTGTGTGTGTGTGTGTGTGTGTGCGTGTGTGTGTGTGTGTGTGTGTATGAGGTTTACTCAGCAGCATTACAGACCAATTGGGTTAAGGAACCAATTTTGATGATCGCGTAAACATAAAACGTTATAATTATTGAATATTAATTGTAAAAGTGTGATTACTTAGTTTCTAGTGTTATCAGTTACAGTTTTTTTTCTGTCGCTAACAAGCGTTTGTCCAACCAGCTGTCACATTTTCAAAACTCTAAACACAATTACTACAGCGTCGGTCTTTTGTGGCCATACTATTCACACATTTCTTGTTGTTTTCACACATGATGCAGTCAGTGAACACATTTCCACAAAGCTTACATTTTCTTAACAGACAACCTATACCTCCCAACAAAATTATGGATTGTTTGGTATTATTTACGAATGTTAACACACAACATTCAACAATAGCAAATACAATATTCCAAACCTTAGATACAGTATAAATACCTCTGATTCTGCAATGATATCATTTCAAAAACTATACATTACAGCTGAAAGTGCAGTGAGAGGTGCAGTGAGAGGTGCAGGAGAAGTGCAAGGTGCAGTGAGAGGTGCAGTGAGAAGTGCAAGGTGCAGTGAGAGGTGCAGTGAGAGGTGCAAGGTGCAGTGAGAGGTGCAAGAGGCAGTGAGAGGTGCAGTGAGAAGTGCAAGTGCAGTGAGAAGTGCAAGTGCAGTGAGAGGTGCAGTGAGATGTGCAAGTGCAGTGAGAGGTGCAGTGAGAAGTGCAAGGTGCAGTGAGAGGTGCAGTGAGAGGTGCAAGGTGCAGTGAGAGGTGCAGTGAGAAGTGCAAGTGCAGTGAGAGGTGCAAGGTGCAGTGAGAGGTGCAGTGAGAAGTGCAAGTGCAGTGAGGGGTGCAGTGAGAAGTGCAGTGAGAGGTGCAGTGAGAAGTGCAAGGTGCAGTGAGAGGTGCAGTGGGAGGTGCAAGGTGCAGTGAGAGGTGGAGTGAGAGGTGCAGTGAGAGGTGCAGTGAGAAGTGGAGTGAGAGGTGCAGTGAGAGGTGCAGTGAGAAGTGGAGTGAGAGGTGCAGTGAGAGGTGCAGTGAGAAGTGGAGTGAGAGGTGCAGTGAGAAGTGGAGTGAGAGGTGCAGTGAGAGGTGCAGTGAAAAGTGGAGTGAGAGGTGCAGTGAGAAGTGGAGTGAGAGGTGCAGTGAGAAGTGCAGTGAGAGGTGCAAGGTGCAGTGAGAGGTGCAAGGTGTAGTGAGAGGTGCAGTGAGAAGTGCAAGTGCAGTGAGAGGTGCAGTGAGAAGTGGAGTGAGAGGTGCAGTGAGAGGTGCAGTGAGAGGTGCAGTGAGAGGTGCAGTGAGAAGTGGAGTGAGAGGTGCAGTGAGAGGTGCAGTGAGGTCCATCCAAAACATATCGACATTGTATCGTATCGTGATGAAGCTGGTGATTTACACCCCTAGTGTGGACCGGCAATGCATTTAGCAAGTAAGCTAATTCTGTCATCACAGGCTCCTGATTTTAGCACTTCAGCTAGAAGGTAAGCTTATGCCCAAGCCTATTCATGACTGCCTTGAAACATTTCCCATCATGCCTTGCGTTTTCGACTGACTCCATTTACGGTCATGTTCACTGATAGCAACTATGGCACGCCATAATAGAAAAATACATCAATACAACATGTACTAGTGCAGATATAAGCAACTGGCAGCTTGGGGGCCAAATGCAGCCCTTGGTCAAATGTTATGCAGCCCCTAAAGTAAATGTACAAAATGACAGAAAAATACACAAAACAAGAGCAAGATAACACAAACAATTACAACATTGCAGGAAAATACAGTAAAAGATAAAAACAGAAAATACTCCAAAAACACTCAAAACTACTACAAAAATGAGCAAAAAGCAACAGTAATACACACAATTACTCAGAAAAATATGCAACATTACGGTAAAAACTCTTTGTTCTTTCCTGTATTAATGCAAAGATCGCTCATTATTCTAATGATGACATGAATGTTGATCATGTGACCCTCTGATCAAACAAACACATTTTTGTGGCCCCACTATGATAGAAGTTGCCAATATATGTGTACACATTATAAATACTTATTCATTACTTATAGTGTTGTTTGGTACATGATAAGAGTACATGTACAAAAGCATATAAGCAATAAAAAATAAATAAAAGTTAGAATTTATATGGTTGAAATGAAATAATCATTCAGTTTCCTTTGCACATTTAACTATACTAGTACAGTGCCCGTCGGAAGTATGTATTCATATTGTGGGAACTTAAGTAGAGTTGTCAATTATGGCCAAATTAGTATGTGTTTGAAGGTTGGATGTACAAAGAGGTGTACATACTCTGTAGTGTTATAAAGGGGTTTATTTGTGGGTGCAAAGTAAAATAGCGTGTGATTTCCCTGGTTTAATTGCATGTGACATACACATGATATATAGATAAAGGTTGCACCAATGTTTGCTGGACTTAGGTAAATGGATAATAAATGCACCAGATCATCCCTTGTCTTTAGACCCTACCTGGGCAAAGAAAAACACAAAATTCATTACATGTAAACATGTCATGTACGTCCAACATACGACCATAGAGAAGAGACACAGAAAAGTGGTGGGTTTTACACTAAAGATGCCCCTCTCCATTTATCCAGGGTTGGGACTGGCACACAGGAACACACTGAGTGAGTCCTTTAGCAGCTGGATTCCCACCACCACACCATGTTAGAGGTTAGTTTGTTAGTGGGTTAGTTTTTAGTCGTAAAAGTATGTAGTATCAGTGGGCGTGCTGCTCAGATGCTCCTCCCTCTCATGTCTCGTTTGGTCTAATTTGTGTTGATTTCAAAATCAAAACGTAATTACTAAAGAAATTTAAAAATAAGAATCTAGTAATTATAATATGATAAAAAAAACTATATTACTAATAAACAATATTAAATAGTGATAAAGTAATATAATGATAATATAGCAATACTAACAATACAATGAAAATACCATTAATTGTTGTATAAAATAATAAAAAAGATTATGAGAATATAATGGTAATTAGTAGTACAATTAAACAATAATAATAATAATAATAATATTAGCAATAACAAAACATAATGACAATCCAGTAACTAGAATACAATAATAAACAACATTGCATTTTTGTGCATTTTTTGTATAATTATAATTTTTTGTTGCCATTGTAGTGTGATTCTGGAGTCATTTTGTTTATTTTTGTGTTATTTTTAGTGTAATTTTGTGCATTTCTGTTGTCATTTTAGTGTATTTTTTTGTATAAATATTGAGTTATCAGCTCAGAAGAGAACCAACAAACATAGTAAAACATTTCATTCATCTAATTGAAAACAATGGTGTAATGAAAAAACAAGTGTCTTTAATTTATCACAAAATGTTGATGGATGTATCTGATAATACACAACATATAAAACAATGGAAATGGAGCTGAATATGATATTTGATGATGATACTTGGGGAAATGTTTGCTCTGGTTGTCATAAGGGGGTGGGGAGTCAAATGTGGAAGGAGTTTGACTGGAAAACTAAAATCGAATTTTTCAGGACTCCACTGGAGTCTTTGCGTTGTGGGAGCTGAGGTAATGGTATGTGCTGGAGAAATTGTGGACTTGTGGGTGATCAAACACACATATTTTGGGACTGCCCCATTTTGCATCACTTTTGGACTGAAGTTAAAGGACTAATAGATTAGCTACTTAAAGCAAACCTTTCCTGAGACCCTTTGATGTTTTTACTGGACATATTCCCTGATGATCTGTCCCAGGACTACAGGTTTTTGCTGCATCTCCTGCTAATGACAGCAAGAAAAATGATAACAATCTGCTGGTTGAAACATGACCCACCTACAGTCTCACAATGGATACTAAAAATCCCCTGAATTACTGTGGACTGGAAAATTCAATGAATTTGCTGTATATTTCAATGAAAAAATACAATCAATAAGGTCAAACATCAGAACAAACAGCAAAATAACAAATAGCTTGAACAGCTTCAACCACTGAGGGAGGAGTCAACTACAATGTTAGAGTTTATTACAGTGAACCCAAAAACAATAGAGGAAACTGTTCAGCAGCTGAATTCATCAACGTGTTGCTTTGACACAATACCCTCAAACTTCTTTAAAACTGTTGTAAAGTCAATTGTCACTGATTAGTGTCAGATAATTAACTGCTCATTCCAATCAGGCACCGTACCAAAATCCCTGAAAGTAGCTGCTGTTAAACCTCTGTTAAAAAGAGAACACTGGATGCCTCTATACTGGCTATCTATAGACCAATCAGAACCTTCCATTCATGGCCAAGATCATTGAGAAGGTGGTCTTCAACCAAGTGATGACATAAGGTTGAACACTGATTCAGGAAAAGTATCTGTTTTCATTCTATTGGATCTAAGTGCTGCATTTGACACTGTAGATCATACAATTTTGTTGCACAGATTGCAAACATGGGTTGGACTAAATGTTAAAGTAATGCAATGGTTAAAGTTCTACTTGGAGGAGCAAAGTTATTTTGTAAGCATTGTAAACTTTGAATCTGACAGATTACCAATGTCCTGTGGTGTTCCTCAGGGCTCTGTTCTTGGACCTCTTCTGTTTAGCCTTTATATGCTTCCTTTAGGACACATTTTACACAACTGTAAGGTTGATTATCAGAGCTACGCAGATGACACACAACTATATCTATCACTGAACCCAGATGACTATGGTCCCATTGAGGTGTTGTGTGACTGTTTAGAAAAAGTAAACTGCTGGATGAGTGAAAACTTCCTTCAACTAAACCATGACAAGATGGAGGTGATTGTCTTTGGTAACAATGAAAAGAGGACTGCTGTCAGCAAGTATCTGAGTCTGGATCTTTAGAAGATAAAGACCAAGTCAAAAACCTTGGTGTTCTGATTGACTCAGATCTGACATTCAGCATCAGATCAAATCTATCACAAAAACATCTTCTACCACCTAAAGAACATCTCCAGAGTGAAAGGTTTAATGACTCAGAAAGATCAGGAGAAACTGGTCCATGCTTTTATCTCCAGCAGACTGGACTATTGTAATGGTCTTCATCAAACATCTACAGCTGGTTCAGAATGCTGCAGCTCAGGTCTGAACCAGAACAAAGAGATCAGAACACATTAGTCCAGTTTTAAAGTCTTTACACTGGCTCCCAGTCAGCCTCAGAGGAGACTGTAAAGTTCTGCTGCTGGTTATAAATGTGTGAATGGGTTTGGTCCAGAATACATCAGTGAGATGTTAGTCAGGTATGAACCCAGCAGGTCTCTCAGATCTATGGACACAGGTCAGATAGTGGAGCCCAGAGCTCACAGTAACCATGGTGATGCTGCTTTTAGTTGTTATGCTGCAAAGAAGTGGAACAAACTGCAGCAGAGCTGAAGTCAGCATCACATGAACATTTTTAAATCAAAGTTAAAGGCACTTTTTTTCTCTACTGCGTATGATTGAGAGAGAGATTTTTGGTCCTGTTGTTGATGTAATGTGTTTGTTGATGATTTGAAATGATTTTATACATTTATACGGTGTACGCTTTAGTAAATAAGTAACTGTGCAGCCGTACCAGGAAATAGCAATATTTAGTCATTTTGTCTATGAAACGCACAAAATGTGGACACTTTCAAACTTATAGGTACTGTAGGCTATTGGAAATTGAAAAATAAATCATTTATAATTTAAAAAAATTATCAAAATATCAATTCACCCTTGGGTAGACTGTTGTTTTGGTGCTGCTTGCCTCCCCTGGACTCTCTTATCGAAGGTTTGCAAGCCCAATGGCCACTTGCTTGGAGCGGCTATGCTAGTGGTGGTAGCCGCTACTATCCAAACACCGAGTTCTATCAGTCTCCACGAATCCTGCATCACCTCTACCTTCAAGCGGATGTCTGTACGTGGAACACCATCCCTGTGGAAGCTGTGGATTACCCTGGCGTATGTCACTGCCATTATCCGCTACATGCCTGGATCTCTGCTCGCAGTTAACACACCACGCATCATGTTGTGATCGGACACCTCGACACAGCATCACCAGGCTCTCAAATACAACCACCGGGCCTCCATGCAGAAACTGGATCTTTCGTGGTGCCCTCGTTACATCCATAGGGGATCAGGGCGCCGGTATTTTGTGTCCCAATGCGGCGACCACAGCTCCATCACATCCCTCTGGTCAGCATCACGTCCCGTCGCGTCACCGTCTGCGGCCGGCCCACCTTGATACCAATACCTCAATAAGGCTCGTACAACTGGTCGGGGTGGGGGCCTTGCTGTTTTACATCGCAGCAGCATTGATATATTCCCCGTGCCTGAGCCCAGTAAGGGCTCCTTTGAAAGTCTGGTTTTTAGCTGCAAAAAACCTTTTTTAGCAATAATAGTCCTCATCTATCGCCCTCCCAAAAGACAACAAACTTTCATCTCTGACCTTCACGATTTCCTTTACTCACTCTGCACAGCACACTCAAATATTCTGGTTATTGGTGATTTCAACATACATTCCAAAAAACTGTTTTCCACAATTAATCACATTCTCAAACCACAGATCTCCTCATTCTACACCCACACAGACACAAATTGCAACCGGTTTCTTAATAACTTCACATCAAAAATTGATAATATCCGCTCCTCATTCCCATGTCTTAATAGCACATCACTTGATCTGCCCACAACACCCATCGCACAAAACCTACCTCAATTCTCCCTCACAACGCAGCAGGAGGTCGAGAACATCATCAGTAAATCTAGCCCATCCACTTGCCACCTCGATCCCCTCCCATCTCCTCTGCTTAAAACTCACAACAAATCCATCAGTCCCCTCATAACCAAAATAATAAACCTGTACTTAGAAACTGGCCATGTTCCAACCTCCCTCAAAACTGCTCTCATTAAACCCCACCTCACAAAACCCACCTTGGACCCTAAACCATTGTCAAATTACAGACCAATCTCAAATCTCCCATTCATTTCCAAGTTCTCTTTATTTTCTGGACACACCATTCCCCTCTCTCCCTCTGTCACAAACCTGGGGGTTAAATCTGACCCGCACCTCTCCTTTGACAATCATGTCACCTCCATTTGCAAAACTTCATTTTTTCACCGCCGTAATATTTCCAAACTGCGCCCCTCCCTCTCCCTTCCTGCTGCAGAGAAGCTGGTCCACGCCTTTGTCTCCTCCAGGCTGGACTACTGTAACACACTCCTCATCGGGATCCCTGGCAGGAGCCTGCAAAAGCTCCAGTATGTGCAGAACAGTGCTGCCAGGGTCCTGATGAGGGTGCGGAAACATGAGCACATCACCCCCATCCTCCGTACACTGCACTGGCTCCCCATTCAGTCCCGCATAGAATATAAGATCCTGCTGCAAACCCATCACTGTCTGCACCCCCACTTACCTCACTGAACTGCTCACACCACACACCTCAACCAGGACCCGGTCAGGCCAACAGCACCGTCTGATCACGCCCAGGACACGGCTCAAAACAATGGGCGAGAGGGCCTTTGAAGCCGCTGCCCCCCGCATGTGGAACGCCCTCCCTGACCACCTCAGGGCCCCACAAACGGTGGACATTTTTAGGAAAAAACTTAAATATCACCTTTTTACAGAAACTTATTTTAACAGTTATTGTCTCTTTTGGTCCTGTCTTTTAATATATGTTGTGTTGTATTTATTCTTTTTAATCCTGTAGCACTTTGAGATTTGGAATAAAATGTAAAGTGCATTACAAATAAAATGTATTATCATTATTATTATTATAATTATTATTATTATTATTGTTATTATTATTATTATTATTATTATTATTATTATTATTATTACCTGAGATCAGTGACCCACCGTGAGCACTAGGTTTGGGTAGGCATGGCGTTCCAAATCGAGACCACCAATGTCAACACCAATGAAAATTTCATATGTTTCTGCTGGCAAGTGTTAATTCAACTTTATTTGTATAGCAAAATTTACAACAAAGTCATCTCAATTATAAAACTAATAATAAAAAAGAAAAAACCCAATTAAAAACACCATTAAAGAAAAGTAAACAATTATTTAATATAGCCTCTGTTACGCTCCGAGTGCTCAAAGGGCACCCGGACAACAACAGACGGTCAAATACAACAAAGACGGTTCAGTTTTTAACAATTTATTCGTCTTAACACAAGGACAAACTCTTCCCGGTTGGGGAAGGTGAGGGCTGGGAGGTTTGTGCCAAATAAATGAAACAAACAAAACAAACCAGGCCCTATCAAACTCTACTAATGCAATATGAAAAGGAACAAACAAAAATCCTGACTAACTAACTAAAGAAGATGCCAAAACGTACATGGGGTGGCACCAACCACTTACCAGTGTTTCTAGACATAAAAATTCCTAGGTGTGTAAAATGTAAGAGGTACCTCGTCTTACCTAACCCTACACCTTACCACCACACCGAGAACAAAACAAAAGTGAAGGCCACCACGTAGCACAGCTCTCTCCAGAGCATTAGAGGTTGATGCCATTGAGCCCTTATATACTCTGCAGGGCTGCTAACGAGGCCAGGTGAGCACAGCTGATTAGCCTGCTAAAACAAAAGAGGAGGATTACAACAGTGCAAAGTTTACATGCACGTAACACCTCCATGTTCTCCCAACAAGATATATCTCATGATACGGCAGCGCATCCGTTGTTTGTGTTGGAGACACAGAAACAGGGAGAAAATGCCAACAACTCAGCACAGCCTCAGTGAGGAGCATCCACAAAGTCAATCCTTCCTTTTGTACTATTCACTGTATAAAATACAAACAATGTTCTGACCTTACCTTTGCTGAAGGTCTGGTTGCTCAGGTGTTGGTCTGCCGTCTTTTAAAAGCTGTTGTTTTTTCTCAAAAGAAAGTTTCTTTTTTGTCTCTAGCGCTGTCATCCTGCCTGTAGTGTTATCCAGCCCACTAGCTAGAGAACGTAGCAGCAGCAGCCTTATGATATCAATTCACTAACGCACTGTGAACTTACATATAGCATTTAACATAGCACGTTTACGTCCAAAGGCCGCGTAGAGAGCTGCCTTTTTACGTAAATGGTTTTCATCTTGGAGAACTGACTGTGCATGCGCAAACACATAAAAACACACTACGGGGCCAGAGGCAGAGCAGCAACGTGCTTTTGTGAGGGGTTGTGGCTCCTCCTCCTGCCTTACAGCGGAGTGAGACTGTGCAGCATCTCTGCCATAACAGGAAATAGCGATGTTTAGTCATTTGGGCTGTGAAAAGCACAAAATGCTGACACTTTCAAACCTACTGGTACTGTAGGCTATCGGAAATTGAAAAATAAATCATTTATAATTAAATTATAATTATAAACAAATAATCAAAATATCAATTCATCTTTGGGTAGGCACTGCCTACCTTGCCTACCCTGACTGCAAGTCACTGCCTGAGACATCCTGTCAGTGCGCTGCCGCGCAACAAGAAGAAAAGGAGACCTGGAAAAGGACACTGCATGAAAACCAAAATTATCGACCCTGTGAATGCCCAATAATTCCCACAATTCCCCTTGATTATCGGCAGTTATCAACAGTTCATGAGTTCGCCTCTGCCAATAATTGTTCGAAACGTACTAGCGGGGTCGTGCACCCCCCACTGCAAATGGCTCTAATTGATTAGCATTTCAATGTCTGGCCTCCCCGACTGAAACTAACAACCGCATTGGATGAAACCACAGACAGTTCTGAAGTAAAATCACCTGTGATTAGACAGAAAATCCTTCACTCATTGGTTACCATTGGGACATATGGTCATTTGCCCCTCCCATTTTGATAATAATATTAATAATAATAATAACAAATATGAATGATAATATTAATATAATACTAATTATTATTATTTATATTATTATTTAGTGAGAACTACACATCACAATATCAGTTAATTGAGAATAAGAAACACAGGAGGAACATATTGAAAGAAGAGCTTATTTAAAAGAATTAAAACAAACTTTACACGGTCACACTACGGTTCTATTGGACAAACTACTTTTAATCCACTAACTCCCATCATAAAGGGTGTGCTTAACTGATCAAAAGTGTGTCACTCAAGCTCAGACAAACAGTTTTATTTCCATGCAACGCTAACTATTACTAGCACAGTAATCGTGTCGTTTGCCAGCCAGGTAATCAACTGAAACGACATAAAACAAACACACCCACAACATTAACAACACGGACATAATATCGACTATATAAACTGCACACATGAACATTTAAGTAGTTAACACAGGTTTAACATCTACACATTTTCTCACCAGCTCAGCTCCACCAGTCAAAACAGCGACATTTGTACAAATGAAATCTGGCAGGTAAACACATACGCGGGTAACACACATCACGCCCTATATTTTTATAGATTAAGCCGCCCCAAATAAAATACAGAAAAATGCAATAAGGGTGAGCTGTGGGGCCTCGCCCGTACTGGGGCCTCCCCTGGGTTGTGCTGGGTGGGTGTGTGTGGGGGCGCGGCCTAGGCTCCAGTACTGGCGGATCCGCACCAGGGGTGGTTAGTCTGTGGCTGGGGGCGCCGGGCCCCATGGGTGTCGTGTCGGGGTGGGGGTGTCCCGGGGGTGGGTCTTTGGGGTTGGCGTCTCGGGGCGCGCTCCCCCGCCATCTGCCCGGGGACTGGCCACGATTCAGTGTGGCACCGCGCTGCCTCGGGCGGGGTGGGGGCTGGTGGCTTGGGGCCCGCTGTCCTGGCTGTGCTGGTGTCGGGGGGTGTCTTGTGTCGGCGCGTGGGTGATTGGGGGTGGCTTCCGCAACAACACCCACTTTTTGCACCACAATCACATACCGTACCCTTGGGGGGGCTGGATGGTGGGGCTTGGGGTGGAGGGGGCCGCCACCTGTGCTACTAAGTAGTGGCTAATAAAGTTAGCAAAGCAGTTTATATTATCAGTTAAAAATTTTGTAAGTGCAGTATCTATAAACAGCCAGGAAGTGGTGGTAGAGCTACAGTATAGAAGTGCTTGTTACAGAGGTTGGACCATTTCAATAGATTATAAACTTAAACTTTCTATGTGACCAGCAGTGATTAGAACTCAGTGAAGGAGAACAAGCAGCACAACAAGGATGCTTTAAAGCCACAGAGGCAGTTAAATTCAGGCCCAGAGTAGCTAATCTGGAGGAATGGTCTGATGTCACCTGGTAAGTGATGGAGGATGTGAGGGATATTATATGCAATGCAGAATTTCTTGTCTTTTAATTCTCCTTTTGCCAAATCTCACAGTACTTTAAATTATTTTTAATGCATTTGCTGATAAAAAAAAATCCTGTTTTTTTTTTTTTTTTTCAAAAATAAAAATGTTTTAGGAAATTCATTTAAACTATATATTTTAAATAAAGTAATCCATACTTTACTCAGTGATTGTATTCATGGTCTTCTTCAGAAAGCCATCAACGCCCACTTATCTCAAACATTCAGAGCAGGATTACTATTGCAGCAACACATCATCAGTAGGGTAAAACTAACCTGTTTCTTGACAGGCTTCACTTTAAGCCTATTGTTGCATGACACGTCACAACATACTGTTTATGAGAAATGTAGGATTAGTACAACCAGCAGTGTTGTCAGATATACATTCTGTTTTGAAATCTAAACACACAAAAACTCTCAAATTTATTGACAGAAAAACAGCCCCAATCTGGCAACAATGACTTGTCACATCGTTTCTTGCCGATTCAAATAAACGCAGTGGTATGTGTTGTTCCTTACTAATGATATAGCATTAATAATAACAGCAATGACAATATATTTTGAATTTGGAATACTTTATTAATCTCTGAAGGGAAAATACAAAATGAATAATAATAAAATGAGAATACCAGTATCTAAAATATAAGATAATGAGATAATATGAGAATATGATTATAAAAATATCAATAACTTCATTTGTGTAAGCACATCATTCCTCTATAGATGTACTCTACTGTACACTCTAGGTTAATGCTAGGATAATGCTAATGCTAATAAAAATGCTAATGCTTCACCGTCCAACCGGCAACCGCCCTAGAGCCCCTCTCATGATTTCCGCAGAAATCGTCTAGTATTAATCATATAAACACTATTAAAACACTAACGATATCTAGAACAACATTACAAACGCAGAAATATAAACAGTGAAAAAAGCTTGTTTACGTTTATATCCCTCTGACCTATGACCCCCCAGGTCACGCATTCGCAGTTCCAGAGTGTGAAAAGAGAACACATTCCAAACTAGTTATGACATCATCAAACTAGTTATGACATCATCAAACTAGTTATGACATCAGACTTAGAGAAACTCAAAGGGCTGTGATCTAAAACTCAAGTTAAGTCTCCAGACTTCAAACACTCAATAACAATGCCTCGTCAATTGTTTGCTTTCGGCCGTAAAATTATACAGAAGATGAAGACGAAGAAGAAGGAGCAGGTGAGTTCAGCTCTAATTTAAATTCAAGACATTTTTCTTCATCAAGTTTGAGAATTAAGTGATAAACAAAACTTTAAATACTGGTTGATTTTTCCCAAATACCTGTTCTCAGTATAACCACTCACTACTTCCCTCTGTTCATGGCCACCACCATTATACTTAAGCTGGGTGCTGTGTCACCTGCTTCAATTTCTCCACACTTGTCACCAGACTCGCTGAACTGATTACACAACACAATATGTACAACTATCACATCTCACTCTCACCCAAAAACAGTCGACTCTTCCCCACCCCTTTTATTTCCTACCCCGACTCCCTCTTCCCTGTTCCCTCCCCCCTCACCTAGGTGTAACACTGCCCTCCCTTTTTATATTCTCACTTTAGTAAAGGGTTTCGTACCCGGAGGGCTGGTGATGGTCACAATTATGCATTAGAATAAATGTATTTATTTAATTGCAATACTAAAATAGCATTACTGTCACAAAAAGATTACAATACATACAGTGTTGACCTTGACAGCATGTGCAGACAAATGTGCAGAAAAAAAAGATAAATTCTCTTGTTAATGTGCTGCTTGTCTCTGTCCCTCAGTGTGTCGACATGTCTGCTGCCATCAGTCAGATACCTGGACTTCACTTCCTGTGCTCCATCTGTCTGAAGGTGCTCACTGATCCAGTCTCCACACCATGTGGACACAACTTCTGCAAATTATGCATCAGCCCACGCTGGGACACCAGTGTCAGCTACTCGTGTCCCATGTGTCAGCAGGTGTTCACAACAAGACCTGAATTAGCCTTCAACAGTGCAGTTTCTGAGCTGGTTTCTCAGTTCAGACGTGGATTAGCAGCACCAGGAGAAGATCCCTGTGACGTCTCCACTGGAACCGAAGTGAAGGCCTTGAAGCCCTGCCTGGACTGTGGGATCTCCTACTGTGAGATTCATCTGGAGCCTCACCTGACAGCATCAGGCCTGACAAGACATCAGCTGGTGGAGCCTGTGGAGAACCTGGAAACCTGGATGTGTCCAAAGCACAGCAAACGTCTGGAGATGTTCTGTAAGAACGATCAGACATGTGTCTGCTTGAAGTGTTGTGTGGCAGAGCACAACAGTCACCAGTTTGGCTCTCTGAAAGAAGAGTCTGAAGAAAGGAAGGTGAGCTTCAGCAGACGATCCAGAACAGACGAGATAAGCTGGAGGAGATCAGAGAGTTAGCAAGGATTAGTAAGATTACTTTAGACAGAGAGGAAGCTGAAGGTGTGAAGCTGTTCACTGCTCTGAAGGAGCTTTTTCAGAGAGACCTGAAGGAGATGATGGAGATGATAGAGGAGCAACAGGAATCTAAACGGAGAGAGGCTGAAGGTTTGATCAAAGACCTGGAGGAGGAAATCTCTGAGTTGACGCAGAGAAGATCTGAGAGGGCGCAGCATCCTGGAGACAACCTCCACGTCCTGCAGGACTTTGACTCTTTTCTTCCAGCCACCAAGGACTGGACAGACGTCATTGTCCGTCTATCATCATATGAGGCCATTGTGCTGAGAGTTGGGGGCTCAGCTGATAGACACAGTCAGTGACAAGATGGAGGAGATGAAGATGAAGAGGATGAAGGAGAAGGAGGAGCTGAAGATGAGTGAAGCAGTTTGCAGTAGATGTGACTCTTGATCCTCTTACAGCTCATAATAACCTCAACATATCTGATGATGGAAAACAAGTTGACGTCAGTGATGTGAGGAAGAAAGTTCCAGACAACAAAGAGAGATTTGATCCTCGTGTCTATGTTTTAGGAAAACAGAGGTTTCAGTTCAGGCAAATTTTACTTTGAGGTTCAGGTTAAAGGAAAAACTGACTGGACTTTATGAGTGGTTAAAAAATCCATCAAAAGGAAAGGACACTTCACTCTGCGTGCTAAGAATGGTTCCTGGGTTGTGATACTCAGAGATGGAAATAAGTATGAAGCAAGTGAATGGCCGCCAGTTATTCTTGATCTGAATTGTGTTCCTGAGAAGGTGGGTGTGTTTGTGGACTATGAGGGGGGGTGTGATCTCCTTTTTATGATGTAGATGCTGCAGCTCTGATCCACTCCTTCACTAACTGCAGATTCACTGGCAAACTTTGCCCACTCTTTGGTCCCTGTTCAAAAGAAGGTGGTAAAAAGGCAGCACCACTGATCATCTGTCCTGTCAATCAAAGTGAATGATCAGTGTCATGATGAAGTCTCATCAACAATGGATTCAATGGTTCTCTATGAGTTCTCCCACTTTTGGGCTCCAGGATCCTTTTTCAGGGAGAACATTTACTGAGGACTTCCTCGTGATCTTCACACTGATTCTGATATGACATTACATAATCTCTCCTGGTCAGTTCTGGTCAAACTGCCCTAAGCAGGCTGATACTATCGTACTGATAACACCAAGGCCTTTTCCTCAGAGGCTCCGTCATTGTTTTGGCTAGTGCTATCAGCAGCTATGAAACCCTGAGAGCACAGAACAGCTACAGATTCATGGGACGCTCACACTGAAATCTCTGAATCCCAGACCGATCTGCCTCAAAACCCTTTGACCAAATTAACCCTGTGTCCACATTTGACCAGCAACCCTTCAACTTGACATTGTCTCATTTAATTCAAACCACCACAACAGTTGGGGGCGTCGTCCGGAATCTAAATACATCAGATAATGAGGAAGTGCAGAAGTTTCCTTCTCAACATTTCAGATGGAAATCTGTGCCCTACCTGTTAAATGACTAGATAAAGAACTCATTAAAATCTGAATTTGTGGTGGGAAATTAGTGGGAAAATTTATATCCTTTTTCACCCAAAAACCAAAGAGATGAAGGATCTAAATTTCTTATATGATTTGTCTTGTTGCTGGAACACAGTCTGTATTTTTTTTACTGTAAATTTAAAGAGTAATTTGGGATATTTCCTTAAAATCCACACAAAATGAGTGATTCCAACATTGGGCAGTGATTACAGCAGGGAGAGGAGCCTGTGTGGTACAGGTAGAAGATGGGTGCAATGGCGTGCCTGCCTGGACAAGATAACTGTAGCGGGAGTATGCTCTAGTGGGATAGGGTCTCGGTAGGAGCCATTTGAACTGAGTTGGGAGTTAAATATCTGTGACAGAAGTAGCCCCAATGTGGTATTGGGTCTCAGAGGAGTCTGAGGTACTGTTACAGGGTGTTTCTCCAGCTGGGTTAGTGTGTGAGTCTAAGGTACTGAGTGAGATGTCCAGTTTTTGGTAAGGGTTTCCACTACCTACCACCTTGGTTCATATATAACATGCAAAGGTTGTGTTTACCATTGTGGGAGCTGAAGAACTATTACATGAAGAGTTATTGTGATGACCATAGCACCGGCATGATGACCGCTTGCTGTGTAACAACTGGGAAACAGAAGCATTCTCAGGTGTTACTGAGTTTCAGTTAAACTCAGCTACTGTTTTTCAGGGTGTTTTCATTGCTGTATTGGGGTTGTAGCAGGTCGCTCAGTAGCTCTGCTCTAGGGACTTGTAGGAAAACACGGTTCTGAACCGTGTAAAGCAGCCTTCATACACAAAATATTTTCTCCCATATTACATGAATCGCACTGAATTCTGGTCAATGATGCTAAACTAATAAGGATAAATCCATAAATGATAAAAGGAAAGGGTTTATGGTCACAGTGGTGTATGTGTTTCTGTTCTTCAGAATCAGAATCAGAAATCAGAATCAGAATCTTATTGACCAGGTACAGTTTAGAACACTACGAGGAATTTGACTTGGTAGTTGCAGTGAAAGAAGACACATCAACACACCGGAGCAGCCTTTTTGCGGCGCCACATATTTAGGTTGAAGAAGGGATCAACAACAGGAGGAGAGGAGGGGTGAGGGGAAAAAAACTGCCAGTTGGAACTGATTTCCTTAAACAGAGAAACAGGAAAACAGTGTGAAACCAGGAAAAAAACCGCCTCTGCAACATAAATGTAAGCATGACACAGTCAAACAACTCGAGACAAGGCATGTGGGAAGGGTGGGTGGGGAGGTTGGTCTGGGGGAGGGGGTCAGGTGGGAAGAACAGCAGGATTCCAGCTATTTGGGGACATGGGCGTGCTGCCAATGGGCGCTGCAACCACGCCTCCATGCAGCTGCGGATGGGAGGTGGGGAAAGATGGCCAACGAGGCTTTGAATTTGAAGACCTGTAGCTGGCGTTACTGAGAACCAGATGACGTGTGGAAAAAGTTCAGCATCAACAGTTCCAGGTGGGAATGTAGGGAAGGAGCGGGGGGAGGGAGAGTGGGGGTAAGAGCCGCCGTCTGCAAGAAACTTCTGGTGATAAGAGATGAAGACAACCTTGGCTTTAGCCTTGGCTGGCTGGGAGCCGAAAGGAGATAAGCAATGTGATTTGATTACAGGCTATTGTCATTTCCAATAGCCTTCTGTCCTGGGTCTCTCTGCTGTAATCCAATGAATGGCCACTTCCAAGCCAGGTCTCCAACTTCTCCCAGTTGTTATCCATAACGCGTAGACGATCCAAAAGCTTGCTTTTGATATCGATCAAACACATGAGTCTGAGTGTTCAGAGCCCTGCTACATCCTTCAGAAATCACTGGCAGCTTTCAAACAGTCGCCAGCGTAGTACGGACTTTTCGATAGATGAGGAAGCCACCAGCTCCGATCAGCAGCATGCCTACTATCATTATTCCAATCATGTAGATGTCCTCCACGTCTTCCACGGAAAGGATGGACAGACACACAACTCGCCACTTGTTCCAAGGGTCGAGGGTGTATCCAGCCGCAAACGTCCCGCTTGGACATGCGGGTTCACCACCCCCGGTTCTTTTTGTCGAAAAAATCTGATCTTAGTGAGGATGCCAGGATAAATTAAGCATCCTCACTATTGTAATTGTTGTACTTTATTAGTCTTCTTCTTCTTCTCCCGCATTTTGTAACCGATTCCAAGTTTGGTATCAAACTATTTTCTGGTACTCTGCTAGGTATTAGCTTTGTTTTTAATTTGACACTTTTTAAACTATTTACCTTTTTAACTTTTAAATTTTACCATCCACATTGTAGAATTCTACACGACCGTATTTTACCATGACTACCTGTCAACATTGAGCTGTTCTGCAAAGCTCCCGGTGGAAAATTTATGTAATAATTTATGAACGTATCATTGCAGTCCAAACAAATCCGACATTGCCAAGGCTAATGCTAACACTAGGTTAATGCTAATGCTAGGTTAATCCTAATGCTAAGCTAATGCTAACGTTAGGCTAATGGTAATGTTAAACTAATACTAACACTAGGCTAATGCTAATATTAATGCTATTGCTAACATTAGGGTAATGCTAATGCTAACCTAATGCAGCAGTCAGCACCTGCATCCTGACTTGCATTATCTTCAGGGAATGTGTTCTAGTTAATCTTGCGATGGGCAAATGTCTGTTTATTTGTTTGTTTGTTAGTTTTTTGTCATGTTAAGAGAAAATAAGGAAATTAACTGAAAAATGACAATATCAATATAAAATATATTATTAATTAGGAAAAGATGAAAAAGACCTTGTTAACAGTGAAAATAGTGTTTACTCTGGAAAATAAATCTTATAGCTAATGTGGAGAAGCTATCATTAGGATGAATATTTAACATAAAGATAAAAATGAAGAAAATAATCGAGGTATACAATACTATAAATGCAAAAAGACAACATAGAGGAGCATGGGACATAGTGGTTAGCACGTCTGCCTCACAGTAAGGACACATGGATTCAGGCCTTCGGGTGGAAATTCCAGTCCTTTCTGTGTGGAGTTTGCATGTTCTCTCTGTACTTGTGTGGGTTTTCTCCGGGTACTTCGGCTTCCTCCACAATCCAAAAACATGACTCACAGGTTGATTGGAGTCTCAAAATTGTTCGAAGTGAAAACAATAATGATTTGAACCAAGGTAGGACAAGATGGCACTGCTGTGTTTGGTGCACCGTCCTGGTCTGCTAAACTTTCTGCTGGTTTGTATGTTTATCTAGGCTGTCATGCACGATGTGTCATCTGTGCTTGTGTACGATCGCCTGACGCTCGTGGAAATTTGTGACACTGTGAACAACTTGCCTGGGTGTGCTGAATATGGGCAATCGAATACACCGCCACCATTCCTAGCCTCTGTACCTGCATACCTGAGATCAGTGACGTGCCGTGAGCACTAGGTTTGGATAGGCAGGGCATTCCAAATTGAGACCACCAATAACAATTACATATGATTCTGCTGGCAAGTGTTAATTCAATTCAACTTTATTTGTATAGCAAAATTTACAACACACAATTATTTAATATAGCCTCTGTAGGAGGTCATGTCTATGACAGATACCACGGCACGCTTGTTGACACTTTGGTCAGAAACAGTTTCCTCCTTTTTCCCTTTCAAACAGAGACAAAGAGCTGAGTACAGGAATTGTGTGTTCTTACCCCACTCCTCCTTGAAGCACATGACAGAATCCTTTCCTTTGTGTTCTATTGTTCTCCAAATATTAACAATGAAACATCCTAAAAGCGGACAGAAATTCCTGATGAAAGTTTTAAAAGTATTTTTCTACACTGTCAATAACTGTTTTATTAACAGGAAGTCAAGGACAACCTTAGAATAAGATCATATAATTGTTTTTACAGTTAAAGTATCCCTAAAGAATCTTCATTAACTTTACCTAAAGTAGATCATGTTTGGTGCCAGAATAACCGGGAAAATATCTGCTTTCGTCTCGTTTTGGAAGTTATAATCTAACTGGTTTCTGAGTTATATTCATATTTCTTGTCCCAAAATGTTTCACATTCATTCATCTCTTATCACACACACAGGATAGCCACAACCCACAAAACATCCAAAGCAATCTAATTGGCTCCCGAAAACACGTCGACCAATGGAATCGCTTAGACCGCGATAAAACCGAAGCGCAAAATTCAAATCATTGGATTTTGGTGCTGGCCGCTAAGCAGTGGCGTGCCGTGCATTTCACACCTAGGCCTTCAGTGATGACCTACACTGAATGTATCCACCTCTTAATACCATCATTATGACGTCATGTCTCTCTAAACCATACATTTATACAGAAACAAACATAGTCGAGTACAACTACTTTATTTCGGAGCATTTAAAATCAATACATCCGTATTAACAATTAAGAGTAGTAAAGTAAAAGTTACATGATCGCTTGGATACTGTCACAACTTAAAAATAAAGGCAATTAGTCTACAAAAGTCCACTAAACACCACATTGTCGAACCCGTAAAACAGTTTCATTCATTCATTTCCGACAGTGGTGAAATGGTGTAGCCTACTCCATATTGATATAGATTAAAGCGAAACAATTCATCCCTTCACTGAAGTCACAGGTACCGGCACATTATGGGCTCTGTCTTGACAATAAAGCGCAGGCTGCGCCCGGCGCGGCACGGGTGCAGACCGCTCCGCCAGACCGTCAAGACAGGGCTTACAAAATAAAATCAAAAAAATAAAAAAAAAAAAGAAAAAAAGCTTTGTACTCACCAAAACGACTATCCCCGCTTATTTGAACACAAAATCCATCCTCCTTTCTTTCCTCAAGAAGACTTCAATTACTATTGTACAGTTTATCTGTCCGTCTCAGTTCCACCAATAAGTCCTTTGCTATCGACATGGAGGCTAGTGCTGAAAGCAGATGTAATGTTTTCAATAAAACATCTGAAAAGATTCTCCGTTGGCAAACTCCGCCATTTAATGAGAACAACAGGTATCAGTGATACAGTCTTCTTCTCCAACCCCTACTCCTGTATACCTATGCACTATAACTGTAGACACCAGTAGAACTCAGGTCACGGCTGACACCTAGTGGATGGGAGAGTTAATGGCTCCTATCACCACAGCCGAGTCTCTCTGAACCTGTGAGCCAGGGATACCGCTCGTAGCTGCTGCTTTGAAAGTGGCGCACAAACCCTTTTCCTGGCTGGGACAGGTTAGCTAGCGCGGGGGTTGGACGACCTAACGGGACACCAGCTTCCATTTGGTTAACGTCACTCTACTTTGCATAGCGCTGCCTCTCACTAGTGCGTATCCAATCAGAGGACATGAACGTCAGAACGTGTCACGTTCAACGTGAGACCTGCTAGCTGGCCCCGATGTCGCCAACTCGAAATCTGATTGGTTATCACAATCTGTCTGTTTCAATTCATTTAAGTGTACAGGCGCCCCCACTGTTAATTCTGAAGGCCTCGGGAAGATTTCGTGCCTGGCAACACGTGACAGCTCAAATATGATTGGATGAAAGCTATAAGATAAATATACAATCCTGGAAGCAGCGCAACCAAGAGGAAGACTATGAAATGAAGAGAAAAGACTATGAAGAATAATTTAATACATATTTATGAAAAAAATATATTAAAATGAAATGTATTTTCTAATTATGTTTAGGCCAGCAGAGAAGGCCTTGCTGGCCCTGACAGCCCACCACTGCCACTAAGATGCCCACTGCAGTGTTATGTACGTCTCCTTTAATCTTTTATTTTTGTTTGTAACAAAGTGTTTTCTTTCATTAGACCTTTTAAACAAGCTTGAGCGTCCCAGAGAGAAACCTCCTGTTCCAACTGAAGATACTGAACACTGAACCAAGAACCAAGCCTGAAGAAGCTGAACCAACACAAGAACCAAGCCTGAAGGAGCTGAACCAACACAAGAACCAAGCCTGCACACGCTGAACAAAGGCCAGACAGGCCTAACACAGGTCAGAACCAGTGGAAACCTGCTGACTGAACGAGCTGTGAAACCCACTGAACAAGGAACAGAACCGACCAGCCTAACACAGGCCAGAACCAGGTCCAGGAAAGGACACACTCCAGTGGTCCAGAGCCACGCTTTGCTGCTTCAGACTCCTCTCACCAGTCCACTCTGCCACAAGAGAAGGACCACCGACCACGGACCCATCAGAACTGAGGTACTCTGGATCTCAAATTCTAATCGGGCCTAAAATAATTGCAGCCACATAATTCTATACTGATCTTATCATAGCTCTACACACACACACACACACACACACACACACACACACCACACACACCACACACACACAACACACACACACACACAGAAATCATGCTACTTTTCTTTCATTCCTTCTTTCTTTCCCTACTAAGCTTTTAACTTTAAAGTGTAAATACATTTATCCTTAGTTTAGGGAGCGTAGCGCTCTTTTAGCTTCATTGTGTTAATAGGTTTTAACTTGTTTTGATTAATAAATGTTTATACTTTGAGAAGTTGTCTGTGGTTTATGAAAATATTACAATCATAAGGTTTGTTATATGGAGAGTAAACAGTCTTGACAAGAGTTCACAACCCTGGATGACAAGGTATTAATAACTAATTAAGTGATCTGCAACACAAAACCAATCCGATCATTCACTGTGAAAAATACAAACAATGTTCTGACCTTACCTTTGCTGAAGTTCTGGTAGCTCTGGTGTCGGTCTGCTCACTTTTAAAAGCTGTTGTTTTTTCCTCAAAATAAAGTTTATCGTCTCTAGCTCTGTCATCCTGCCTGTAGTGTTGTCCTGCTTCTAGCTAAAGAACGTGATATCAATTCACTAATGCACTGTGAACTTACGTATAGCATTTAGCATAGCACTGTTACGTCCAAAGGCAGCGCAGAGAACTGCCTTTTTACGTAAATGGTTTTCATCTTGGAGAACTGACTGCGCATGCGCAAACACATAAAAACAAGCTATGGGAACAGAGGCAGAGCAGCAACATGCTTTTCACAATTTTGGGTTTTGACTTCAAATTGAGCGTATTGAACTAGAACACATTTAAACACTATTCACTTCTATGAACAAATCTAGAAAGAGACCAATAGGTTGTTATTCACAGTTGGACCAATGAGTGAGGTGTTATTCAACTATCACAGCAACGGGCTACATAGCCAGGGGTGGAAAGTTACAAATTACATTTACTCTCGTTACTGTAATTGAGTAGCTTTTTTGTGTACTTCTACTTTTTTGAGTACTTTCTAAAATCTGTAATTTTTCTTTTACTTAAGTACATTTTGTTTCAAGTAACAGCACTTTGTTACATTAGAACTAGATTCCGTTACAGGGTAAAATAAACTCCACACACGGACGGGAGTCTGCTCCATTTGTGCTATTAAACGTACCCTAGAGCTGTTGTTTGGATCAGTGTGTATATGTCTATGGCCTGCTCTGTTGATTCACATGACGTCACTCACATTGCTGCATCGCGACAAAGCGAGAGCTCTAAATTGTGGGGGTTGTGTGCATCTCAGAGCGGAGCGTTTTTGTGTCCCCCAAAGTTTTCTTAATGCCCCCCCATTTAATACTGCCTGGCGCTGACTATGGTCTCCCGTGCACCTCGTCCTCCAGTAGTGCCTGATAAGCCGCTGTCTTTACGCATTGTGTGCACATTTCTTTTTATAACAGCTACAACAGGTGTTGTAGCTAATTGATCAGCAGTTTTGTGCAATGATCATGTGATTTTAAATGCAATTTTTATTATTAATATAAAACTGTATTTGTAGGCGTGTGCACGTCACCCTGAGGCATCAGTATCATTTTTTCCTCCTTCGGCTCATTCCACCTAGAATGTTTATAGACTTTATATAACATACTGTACACATTTCTTGCTCTCAGAGGTGATTTATTGGATGCTCTGACACATTGGATTATTGACACAAACACTGACCTCATCCAATTCACATCCTTGACATTTATTTTATTTTATCTATCCAGGTTAGCCACACCATGTCTTGTTCTCATGCACGTTATTTTGAAATGGTGTTCTCTAATAAATTCTAATAATAAAAAAGAACTTAGTTTGATCTGTATACACGTCTTTTTTTTTTTTCTTGCATGGGAGAGATGCACATGTGAATGGTAAAATGACTCAATGGGGGCTAATACTATACTTTCACGTACTGCTACGAAATTCTGTAAAATTCCGACATCATCATTGTAGAGATAGGACTGATGACATCATCACTGCAGAGCAGTGATGATGTCATCAGTCCTACCTCCGCAGTGATGATGTCATCCCTATCTTCCAATGTTTTAATCCAATCACTGGAGAGCCCACTTCCACGCCCCATTCCAAAATGCATGTGGTTGCGAGGGCCCGTTCATTGCTGCCTGCAGCTTTAATTTTAATTAGGGGGCCAAGCCCGTGGGGCCTGAGGACGTGGGGCTTACATACGCGGTTCCCAGGACCAGCGGTGCTAGGAAACCTATTGTATTCCATAGGATTATTATTATAGAAACATTTTATTTTTCTCTCGGTAAAAGTGGTGCTGCAGAATAAACTGTGCAAGGGAGGGCGATGCCCTTTGGAGGGTGGGTCCAGGACCCCCAAGGGACCTTGGACGCAAAAACTCATTAATATCCGTCCAGCAGGTGGCGCTATTACAACGGTCAACGCGTTTTGGATTATAACTCCCACACCGTATCCTTGAATAG